>NC_042964.1:49325873-49518373 GCF_901001165.1 Salmo trutta | reverse complement strand
GTGGGGTTTTTGTTGACGCCACAGAGGAAGTCACCAAAACAAACTGGAGTCCTTTAGAATAGAGGACTTGAACTTAACCATGATACCAAAAGGGGAAGTTTGAAGTTCCTTGACAGCTGAGAACAACATGCTCCAGACCGACTTATTCTATCCGTCATAACTTTATTTTCAAGTTTTTTTATCGTGTTTGGCCAGTTGTGTTTACAAATTCCTTTATTCTGATTGGCTCTCGTACATGAGGTTGTCAACAATAGCCAAAATCTTAGCAATGCAAAACTTGTTAGTTGTCCTTGTAGGGGATTTTTTTTTTATATGGTCAGGAAGGAAGCTGTACTTAAGCTATTTTAGGCGTTTCTAAGCAGTCAAAGAAATCTAAAATGTGAGGTGTTGCTCCTTTAATGCTGTGGCTCAAGGGATTTAAAGGAGCAACTCATAGTTGAAACAATAACAAAACAGATCCCCCGCCTCTCTTTTGGTAAAAGGCTGAGGGATGGGCCTTTGAGAAATGTAACCACTCAAATTCATAGACAGCTATGGATGCAAGGACTGATGATCCAAGATATCAAAATTATAGTTTAAAGATTTTTTTTTGAGGCTACACCGTGTTTGTTTACAATGACATTGTTCGTAAACAATGTAATAAAACAAGCTTATATTTTGGGTTCTAATGAATTATACTCTTCACGAATCTCTGTGTGTGTGTATATATATATATGTGTGTATGTATACATTTTTTATTTAAATGTACATAATTCAAAAGGCACTCGCACATCTGAGCAATCGTATTGCAGGTGCATGGCAACAGTATGAAGGAAAAAGGAAACCGCACACTGCTCTTGATAGTATCACTGATATTTAATAAGCTTACGTATCGGCCTCACGGCCTTCGTCAGAGCTTTTGTGAACTTTTGCCAGCCACAAAAGAAAATCAGCCAGGCTCGTTTACGCCCTCTACCAAATGGTAGCTATAAATGCAGAGGATGCGCACAGTGCAACAATATGATGAGGTGTGAATATTTCTGCCACCGCCACACAGGAAAACGGTTTCAAATAAATGACATTATTACGTGTTCCACCACCCATGTTATCTACATTATTAAATGTCCATGTGGGCTGTGCTATGTAGGTAAAACCTCTCGTTCTCTCAAACAGAGAATCAGTGAACATAAAAGGAGAAACGACAGGGATTATCCAGTCGCAGTACATTTTAAAGACCTAAAACATGACATTTCCACCTTTAGATTTTGTGGCATAGAGAAAGTCAAGATATCAGACAGGGGAGGTGATATTAATAATACTATGAGCAAAAGAGAATTTTTTGCGATTTTCACCCTCCAGACATTATTTCCTAAAGGACTTAATGATGAAATGCCTATGTATGTTATGTTGTGAATTTGAACCCTGAATTATGCCCCTATTTCAGATTACTCTGATGTTTTTCGTATGATGTACCCAATGATTAATGAAAACTTGCTATGTCCTCATTGTGGTTTTATGGACGTGTTTAATGCGTCTTATTTATACACTTTTGTAGTGCTTGTGAAATGCATATTGTTATGTTTGGTAGTACTTATTTATTTTTCCTTGGCCTCCAACCCCTTTCCATGTGTGGAACGGATGTGGGTGGGGCTAGGTCTACATAGAGGTGCTGTTTTCAGAACATTCACAAAAGCTCTGACGAAGGCCGTGAGGCCGATACGTAAGCTTATTAAATATCAGTGATACTATCAAGAACAGTGTGCGGTTTCCTTTTTCCTTCATCTTATTTAAATGTACAAAAATGGATGTAGCAATTGCTGATTGCCCTTTTAATGAAGCAACTGGCTTGAACTACTGCATCCTTTCTGGAGCTTTGCCATGTAGTTACCAGCATGTAGTCTGACTGCAACCGCCCTCAGTTTCAATAATCCAAGTTAACTCTTCCAACATGTTTCTCCCTTTTTACTCTGGCGACCGTTCGATTGGTGTCGACCGCAGACGCTCATGATCAAGCGCGAGCTGTCCAAGGACCCCGAGCTGCGGCTGCAGAGCTGGGAGCGATTCCTGCCCAACTTCCGACACAAGAACCTGACCAAGCGCAAGGAGCCTAAGAAAAAGACGACAAAGAAGGAGTACACACCTTTCCCCCCGCAGCAGCCTGAGAGCCAGGTTAGTGGGTCAGAACCGCCTCCCCCCGCAGCAGCCTGAGAGCCAGGTTAGTGGGTCAGAACCGCCTCCCCCCGCAGCAGCCTGAGAGCCAGGTTAGTGAGTCAGAACCGCCTCCCCCCGCAGCAGCCTGAGAGCCAGGTTAGTGGGTCAGAACCCCCTCCCCCCGCAGCAGCCTGAGAGCCAGGTTAGTGGGTCAGAACCCCCTCCCCCCGCAGCAGCCTGAGAGCCAGGTTAGTGGGTCAGAACTTCCTGACCCCGCAGCTGCCTGAGAGCCAGGTTAGTGGGTCAGAACCGCCTCCCCCCGCAGCTGCCTGAGAGCCAGGTTAGTGGGTCAGAACCGCCTCCCCCCGCAGCAGCCTGAGAGCCAGGTTAGTGGGTCAGAACTTCCTGACCCCGCAGCTGCCTGAGAGCCAGGTTAGTGGGTCAGAACCGCCTCCCCCCGCAGCTGCCTGAGAGCCAGGTTAGTGGGTCAGAACCGCCTCCCCCCGCAGCAGCCTGAGAGCCAGGTTAGTGGGTCAGAACTTCCTGACCCCGCAGCTGCCTGAGAGCCAGGTTAGTGGGTCAGAACCGCCTGCCCCTGCAGCAGCCTGAGAGCCAGGTTAGTGGGTCAGAACCGCCTGCCTCCGCAGCAGCCTGAGAGCAAGGTTAGTGGGTCAGAACCATCTCTCCCCGCAGCTGCCTGAGAGCCAGGTTAGTGGGTCAGAACCATCTCACCCCGCAGCAGCCTGAGAGCCAGGTTAGTGGGTCAGAACCGCCTGCCCCTGCAGCAGCCTGAGAGCCAGGTTAGTGGGTCAGAACCGCCTGCCTCCGCAGCAGCAGCCTGAGAGCCAGGTTAGTGGGTCAGAACCACCTGCCTCTGCAGCAGCAGCCTGAGAGCAAGGTTAGTGGGTCAGAACCATCTCTCCCCGCAGCAGCCTGAGAGCCAGGTTAGTGGGTCAGAACCGCCTGCCTCCGCAGCAGCAGCCTGAGAGCCAGGTTAGTGGGTCAGAACCATCTCCCCCGCAGCAGCCTGAGAGCCAGGTTAGTGGGTCAGAACTTCCTGACCCTGCAGCAGCCTGAGAGCCAGGTTAGTGGGTCAGAACCATCTCCCCTGCAGCAGCCTGAGAGCCAGGTTAGTGGGTCAGAACTTCCTGACCCTGCAGCAGCCTGAGAGCCAGGTTAGTGGGTCAGAACCGCCTGCCCCCGCAGCAGCCTGAGAGCCAGGTTAGTGGGTCAGAACCGCCTGCCCCCGCAGCAAACTGAGAGCCAGGTTAGTGGGTCAGAACCGCCTGCCTCCGCAGCAGCAGCCTGAGAGCCAGGTTAGTGGGTCAGAACCATCTCCCCCGCAGCAGCCTGAGAGCCAGGTTAGTGGGTCAGAACCGCCTTCCTCCGCAGCAGCAGCCTGAGAGCCAGGTTAGTGGGTCAGAACCATCTCTCCCCGCAGCAGCCTGAGAGCCAGGTTAGTGGGTCAGAACCGCCTGCCCCTGCAGCAGCCTGAGAGCCAGGTTAGTGGGTCAGAACCGCCTGCCTCCGCAGCAGCAGCCTGAGAGCAAGGTTAGTGGGTCAGAACCATCTCTCCCCGCAGCAGCCTGAGAGCCAGGTTAGTGGGTCAGAACCGCCTGCCCCTGCAGCAGCCTGAGAGCCAGGTTAGTGGGTCAGAACCGCCTGCCTCCGCAGCAGCAGCCTGAGAGCAAGGTTAGTGGGTCAGAACCATCTCTCCCCGCAGCAGCCTGAGAGCCAGGTTAGTGGGTCAGAATTTCCTGACCCCGCAGCAGCCTGAGAACCAGGTTAGTGGGTCAGAACCGCCTCCCACTGCAGCAGCCTGAGAGCAAGGTTAGGGGGTCAGAACCGCCTCCCCCCACAGCAGCCTGAGAGCCAGGTTAGTGGGTCAGAACCGCCTCCCCCCGCAGCAGCCTGAGAGCCAGGTTAGTGGGTCAGAACCGCCGCCCACCGCAGCAGCCTGAGAGCCAGGTTAGTGGGACAGAATCGCCTTCGCCCGCAGCAGCCTGAGAGCAGGTTAGTGGGTCAGAACCATCACGCAGGCATGATGTATTTATTTCTATCGGTTCCTGTGTCATACAACATGCCAGCCCAGTATACAAATCTTCACGTAGATGGCACGTCAAACGTAGCATACAAAGTGCAAGCACAGTATAATAAAAACATTTATATATTTTTAAAGTTCAGTTTCAAGATAACAACACAGGACATTGACAAGTCCTCTTCCACATACTGTAACAGGGGTGTGTAATAACTTTGGCTCCAGGCCCACATTGGGATTACAAAATTCAGCGGAGGGCACAGATTTTTTTATCAAACCGATTTGTAAGTCAAAGCAATTTGCTGGAAAAAGGGCACTTATAAAAAAAAATAAGTCCATTATAATTTCTAAGTAATTTCTATTTAGTTTTAGAAGTTCAAGAGTGGCCTGGAAATTATTACTCCAGGCCTGGAAATTATTACTCCAGGCCACTCTTGAACGTCTTATGAATATATTTTAGAACCTTTTTCCGGCCAGCAAATTGCTTAGAAGTTCCCAATCTTCCTTTTTACTCATCCTTGTACTATAACATACAACAGCCATAGAGCCTAACATCAACAGATGACTTGGTCTATCACTACTTGATATAACCCATCCATCACTAAACCTATCACTAGGCTTATTCAAACCCATGTTCCTGGATTCAGGAAGGGGCGGCATCATAGCCTAGTGGTTAGAGCGTTGGACTAGTAACCTAAAGGTTGCAAGTTCAAACCCCCGAACTGACAAGGTAAAAATCTGTCGTTCTGCCCTGAACAAGGCAGTCAACCCACTGTTCCTAGGCCGTAATTGAAAATAAGAATTTGTTCTTAACTGACTTGCCTAGTTAAATAAAGGTAAAATATATATATATTTTTTAAATTCACTGTTTTGTTGTGTTTCCTGGTTGTCTAGATTGACAAGGAACTGGCAACGGGAGAGTTCTTCCTTCGAGAGAGCGTTAAGAAGAGGAAGAAGATGGAAGAGATAAAGGTAACCATTGATATCACTTGACACCGCTTCACCCTGGGGTGTGGTAACCATGGATATCACTTGACACCGCTTCACCCTGGGGTGTGGTAACCATTGATATCACTTGACACCGATTCACCCTGGGGTGTGGTAACCATTGATATCACTTGACACCGATTCACCCTGGGGTGTGGTAACCATTGATATCACTTGACACCGATTCACCCTGGGGTGTGGTAACCATTGATATCACTTGACACCGATTCACCCTGGGGTGTGGTAACCATTGATATCACTTGACACCGATTCACCCTGGGGTGTGGTAACCATTGATATCACTTGACACCGCTTCACCCTGGGGTGTGGTAACCATTGATATCACTTGACACCGATTCACCCTGGGGTGTGGTAACCATTGATATCACTTGACACCGATTCACCCTGGGGTGTGGTAACCATTGATATCACTTGACACCGATTCACCCTGGGGTGTGGTAACCGTGGATGTTACTTGACACCGCTTCACCCTGGGGTGTGGTAACTGTGGATGTTACTTGACACCTCTTCACCCTGGGGTGTGGTAACTGTGGATGTTACTTGACACCTCTTCACCCTGGGGTGTGGTAACTGTGGATGTTACTTGACACCTCTTCACCCTGGGGTGTGGTAACTGTGGATGTTACTTGACACCTCTTCACCCTGGGGTGTGGTAACTGTGGATGTTACTTGACACCTCTTCACCCTGGGGTGTGGTAAACGTGGGTGTTACTTGACACCTCTTCACCCTGGGGTGTGGTAACTGTGGGTGTTACTTGACACCTCTTCACCCTGGGGTGTGGTAACTGTGGGTGTTACTTGACACCTCTTCACCCTGGGGTGTGGTAACTGTGGGTGTTACTTGACACCTCTTCACCCTGGGGTGTGGTAACTGTGGGTGTTACTTGACACCTCTTCACCCTGGGGTGTGGTAACTGTGGGTGTTACTTGACACCTCTTCACCCTGGGGTGTGGTAACTGTGGGTGTTACTTGACACCTCTTCACCCTGGGGTGTGGTAACTGTGGGTGTTACTTGACACCTCTTCACCCTGGGGTGTGGTAACTGTGGGTGTTACTTGACACCTCTTCACCCTGGGGTGTGGTAACTGTGGGTGTTACTTGACACCTCTTCACCCTGGGGTGTGGTAACTGTGGGTGTTACTTGACACCTCTTCACCCTGGGGTGTGGTAACTGTGGGTGTTACTTGACACCTCTTCACCCTGGGGTGTGGTAACTGTGGGTGTTACTTGACACCTCTTCACCCTGGGGTGTGGTAACTGTGGATGTTACTTGACACCTCTTCACCCTGGGGTGTGGTAAACGTGGATGTTACTTGACACAGCTTTGTCCTTAGGTGTCGCAACCATCACTTGACTTGATAGCTATGCACCAGTTACTATTTGTATAGCATTGCATGAGAAACTAATGACCTTCAAAAGACATAATAGGATTTACTGTGCCAAATCCATTTGTCCTATGTCTGATTGTGTCTGTGTTTCCAAGGTGAAACAAGCCGAGGCGTTGACTAAGAGGCAAGAGGAGCGAAACAGGGCCTTTATTCCTCCTAAGGAGAAACCTGTTATGAAGAAGACCAACAAAGGTACAATGAATCATTTGAATAATTATGTTATTAACTACCCTCTCTCCACCTAACCTTTCCACTCACTTCCTTCAAGCCATGCCAGACTGCTTCATGCCCCACACCAGTCAGGCAACCAGGCCTTTTCCTCTCACTCACAGATCTTTTGAAACTCTCTTCCTGACATTCTTGGGGCTTTTTAAAGCAGGCCTTAAGACTCATCTAGATCAGCTGGCCTATCCTTCCTCCTAGACTTTGGTTGTTGCTTTCATGATATGGATAATGTGGATGCTACCGTGATTACGGATAACCCTGAATGAATGGTGAATAGTAATGAGTGAGAAAGTTAGGCACACAAATATTATACTCCATATGAATGTAGAGGTGTTTAGAAACATTCTATTCTTATTTATAATAAAATGGTTTTATGCACTTTGAAATCTATAATGAAAAGCACTTTACAAATGTAATTATTATCATTAACTGACTCACCTGGTTAAATGAAGCATTGCCTGACTACATACTCCCACAGTCACACCTAGCTGTTTAATATGTTGTTTTACTATTACCATGTTTTTTTTCTAGCTCCCTCAGAAGCCAAAATCGACATTGAGGCCATCAAGGCTAAGGTAAGGAAAGCCAAGACCAAGAAGCTAGGAGCCCCCTCTGTTAACCCTGTCCCACAGACCACACCCGCCTATGACAAGAAGAAAAAGAACAAGGGCTAACCTTGGAAAAGCTTGGACAATGGACAATATTTACTATTGCTGCATTCAAACGTGGTATGCAGATCACTGGCGTGACGGACGTCAGGTTTGTCAGAACATGGGTTTGTCTAAAGATGTATTTGGGATATTAATAGAATATCCCCAATTCCTCACAGAGATGAATCTTCCTCATAGTTTTGATGAAATGAATAGTGAATGCCTCTGTCCGCAGTAGAGGAGACAGTATACAGTAAAGGTGTCTCCCTATATGTGACACCCGATGCATCTGAGTGTTACCTAGGCCCATTCTTCAATATTGTTTATCAACTGTTTGTAAGACATGCACAGAATGTGGTTCACCTGGTTTATCCCAATGCCACAGATTCCTCCTCTTGTCCTAATCCTCAGAACAACTTGTACTGCTTTCAACCAACACCTGTCGATGTTAATATTATGAAGCCTGCGAGTATAATGGCTTATGATGCAGTTAATGCATTGGAAGACTAGTAATGTTTCATAATGATGCTGACTTAGTCTGTTGAAAATGTATACTTATAAAAAATAACATGCATACTGTTGAGCTTTTTTTATAGTCCTTATTATAAATGATTAACAAGGTGTATATACCTGCAGGCTTTGAGAAAAGGCATTGAAAGTTTTAGTTCATGATTAAATGAAGATTGTTGTCGTGTGCCGCTGCAGGCGTCAAGTGTAGCAGAAATGGGCCTAGAAGACTGCTGAACAGTGAAATAGCATTGTGATGTTTATGAGAACTGTGTGTTGGGCTGCATTCTTTGTCATTTGGTGTTACTACTTCTAAAGACTCAATAAAACAAGTATATGATAATCTCTCATTCTGTATTTGTAGAATTGCTTTTCCTGTTAGGCTAAATAAGATGATTTTAGACACTGCTCTTCAACCTTCATAAGCTCTTGTGTTATGAGTTCTGCTGTCAGTGGTTGGTGAGCCTGGTCCCAGACTTGTTTGTGCTTTTGCCAACACCATTGCTCATTGTTAAGCAAACATGATTTTTGGGGGAGAAACAGTTATTTTCAAAAATGTAACTTAACAGAAACACAGATTGTCAAATTTATGTTATTTGAGACCTATTTTTCCTACTCTTATTTTAGGCATTGTTTACTTTAGAGGGCTTGCCGTGGAGTTTGTATTAAAGACTGCTGCATAACTCCTTGAGGTCAGTAAATAAAGTTTTGGTTACGTTGTGGGGTAAACTTTCCCTTTAACACATTAATGGAAGCAGCAAAAGCAGCATATACATTTTAGTAGTAGTTCACTTTATTGTACCACAATGGGAGTTTGGTTTGAGGCTCTGCAGGAATTTTAAAAAGACAGGACCACATTGAGAAAGGCATGACAACAATGAGAACGTCAGTGCAGGTCAATCAATCTAAACCTCTCAGCTATTCGTAAACAAATATGCTTGGGTACAATCTGTGTACTCCAAATGCGGCGACAAAGGTGAGGAGAAGGGCCAGGGGTCGGATGGCCAATATGGCCATGCAGCAGGGGCCACATGTGGCCAGGGTGGGGTCCCAGTCGGGGGTCCATCTGTAACCTGTACACAGATGAGTAAAGTAAAGGCTGCTTGCTGTAGGTCACAAAACACATTCTACCATTGTGGTTTAGGAAGATCATTTAAATGAAGGGTTGTGTATTCAAAACATACTTTTCTGTTCATCTCGTTTTGGATTGTCTGTAAAGAGGAAAGACAATATGGCAGCTTTGTTATGTCACAAATGGAAAATGGTATTGGGTGGTGTTGAATGTGTAGCATGCACAAGGGAAAGAGTATTGGTGGTGTTGTGAAGGAATATGTTGAACATTCAGACCATCGCAGGGTTGTCCTGCATCTTGGTATTTTATTGGGTGTGGGAAACGGTAGCTGACAGACTCACGGCAGAGCTTGGCCTGGCATTGATTGTTTGCACCCTCACAAGAGCTGCATTCTTCCAACCCGTTCTGGTATGGTAACATCCCAACCACGTTTCCCCTGGAGAAAGCAATGCACATCCTTTTAATTTATCCAAAATGTTTCCATAATTCTAAAATCAGAGCATCTTAGACTTTGTACTTTCTCTTGGGCAAAAAAAATAAAATGTGTGCAAGGTTGCATAATTCCAATAACCTTTCAAAAATCCCCAGGTGTTCCAGAAATTATTCATTTTGCATCAAATCATGCACAACGCAGAATCTTATGATGCAAAATGCATCATATCGGCTGCATTTCTGTATTCTGGAAGTTATATACAGTTGAAGCCAGAAGTTTACATACACTTAGGTTGGAGTCATTAAAACTCGTTTTTCAACCACTCCACAAATTTCTTGTTAACAAACTATAGTTTTGGCAAGTCGGTTAGGACATCCGCTTTGTGCATGACACAAGTAATTTTTCCAACAATTGTTTACAGACAGATTATTTAACTTATAAAATTCACTGTATCACAATTCCAGTGGGTCAGAAGTTTACATACACTAAGTTGACTGTGCCTTTAAACAGCTTGGAAAATTCCAGAAAATTATGTAATGGCTTTAGAAGCTTTTAATAGGCTAATTGACATAATTTGAGGCAATTGGAGGTGTACCTGTGGATGTATTTCAAGGCCTACCTTCAAACTCAGTGCCTTTTTGCTTGACATCATGAGAAAATCAAAATAAATCAGCCAAGACCTCAGAAAAAAAATTGTAGACCTCCACAAGTCTGGTTCATCCTTGGGAGCAATTTCCAAATGCCTGAAGGTACCACGTTGATCTGTACAAACAATAGTATGCAAGTATAAACACCATGGGACCATGCAGCCGTCATACCGCTCAGGAAGGGGATGCGTTCTGTCTCCTAGAGATGAACGTACTTTGGTGCGAAAAGTGCAAATCAATCCCAGAACAACAGCAAAGGACCTTGTGAAGATGCTGGAGTGAACAGGTACAAAAGTATCTATATCCGCATTAAAACGTGCCCTACGTCGACATAACCTAAAAGGCCGCTCAGCAAGGAAAAATCCACTGCTCCAAAACCGCCATAAAAATGCCAGTCTATGGTTTGCAACTGCACATGGGGACAAAGATTGTACTTTTTGGAGAAATTTCCTCTGGTCTGATGAAACAAAAATAGAACTGTTTGGTCATAATGACCATCGTTATGTTTGGAGGAGAAAGGGGGACGCTTGCAAGCCGAAGAACACCATCCCAACCGTGAAGCACGGGGGTGGCAGCAGCATGTTTTGGGGGGTGCTTTACTGCAGGAGGGACTGCTGCACTTCACAAAATAAATGGCATCATGAGGTAAGAAAATTATGTGGATATATTGAAGTAACATCTCAAGACATCAGACAGGAAGTTAAAGCTTGGTTGCAAATGGGTCTTCCAAATGGACAATGACCCCAAGCATACTTCCAAAGTTGTGGCAAAATGGCTTAAGGACAACAATGTCAAGGTAGTGGAGTGGTCATCACAAAGCCCTGACCTCATTCCCAGAGAAAATTTGTGGGCAGAACTGAAATAGTGTGTGCGAGCAAGGAGGCCTACAAACCTGACTTAGTTACACCACCTCTGTCAGGAGGAATGGGCCAAAATTCACTCAACTTATTGTGGGAAGCTTGTGGAAGGCTACCTGAAACGTTTGACCCAAGTGAAACAATTTAAAGGCAATGCTACCAAATACTAATTGAGTATATGTAAACTTCTGACCCACTGGGAATGTGATGAAATAAATAAAAGCTGAAATAAATCATTCTCTCTACTATTATTCTGACATTTCAAATTCTTAAAATAAAGTGGTGATCCTAACTGACGTAAGACAGGGAATTTTTACTAGGATTAAATGTCAGGAATTGTGAAAAACCAAGTTTAAATGTATTTGGCTAAGGTGTATGTAAACTTCCAACTGTGTCTTGAAATTGCTGACATGTAACACTTTTTGGGTCTATATATACAATGGACTAATGAAACAATTACCAAAGTAGTTTTTAGGTGGAATTTTCACATGTACATGAATTGTTAGATATTACTGCATTGTTGGAGCTAGGAACACAAGCATTTAGCTACACGTGCAAATAACATCTTCTAAATATGTGTATGTGACCATTACAATTTGAATACACAGATATACGAAATGAAATCAGTCTGCCTTATGCTTCGTAAATTTAATGTGTATTCAGTCTGACTTACGCTTCGGCATAGTTACAAACAAATATGGCTCCCTCTTTATCAGAAAACGAAGTCCTGTCGACACCATTCGGGCATATTTGGACGGCGCAACCAACCTTGTAGCTCGTCGCCCATACAACCTGGGAATGCAAGCAAACATACAGTCGGCAAAGATGATGAAATATTGAGTTTCCCCTTTATACCAATGTATTTTACAATAGGTCAAATAGTGGGTGCTTATTTTTGTGTAACCTGTGTGGTATTCAATAGGTGGTTTTTGCATATCCCACGCTCCCTGAGACAGCTTCGGAGAGTGCGGTCAAGGCCAGGGATCAGCCGTTATTGACGGCGCCCCTGGTGCAATTAGGGTTAAGTGCCATTCTCAAGGACAGATCAATAGATTTTTCACCTAGTTGGCTCGGGGATTTGAACTAGCAACCGTTTGGTTACTGGCCCAATGCTAAAACTGCATTTTGTCGTTTTGATGGTTTTAGCAGTGATGCTACAGTAGAGGACACGTACCTGTGTATAGTGGCCACACATTTTCCCTTGTCTACACCCATTGCTTGGGTATGAGTAATCGTTCACTTCTTTGACCCATAAATCCATGGCGCGCATGACGGAGAACGTGGAGGGCGGGTATCCTGCCCAGATGTTCTCTCCCACGGAGGAGAAGACAGGGTGGACCCGTCTGACCTCTTTCAGGTAGATGTTGTGCTGGAAATCACAGTGTCTTGCCCAGGCCCTTGCAGTGATGGCCAAGCCCTCATCCCACGTCTTGAGAAAAAAAATACAACCAAATTAGTGGGTGTCTAAAAAATATGTGATGTGAAACTGATTACACACCTCTATGGATCTGAGTGGCCTGTCCTCCTTTCATTCTAACATTGTTTTACAGTGCGACCATTTTACTTGCCTATGCGCCTACATATTTTGTCTGTGACATGGAATTTTCATTTAGGAGCACCGGTGCGCCTCAAAAAATGTAGGATTCTAGCTTTATTACCTTACCTCAAATTTTTCATTGTGCTCCTACATTTCTTTGTGTGCGCCTACATTTTTCAACTTAGGCGCACACATGCTCCTTGTAAAAAAGGACAGTGTAGAGCCCTGTCTTATTCAACTATAGCCTACTCCAAGGCAATGTTTATAAGCATTGTTGCTTTAGGAAGCGTTGAAGCACTATTCACGTATTGGATATTCGTAATTGTCGCATTTCTATCTGCAAAAACAATCCAATTCTGAATGATTTACATGGAACCAGTATTAGCTATATTATGGTATTGCTGAGTTTTGACTTGAGAATTCACAGTGTTGCATGCTCTCATTGCCTCACTGCTTACCATGTAGAGCATATTTCTGGCTGGTGGATTCACAGAGGATCGGTTGTCGTTGTGTATCCTCACACAGTCGTCGATGAACTTCTTGTCGGTGATGCCAGGAAATGGGTTGTACTCTGAGGACTCGATATTAGGGACAGATGAGCCCAGGAAAATCGCAGCCCACAGCAATCCCTGCAGCAGTAGCTGCCCCATGCTTCAGGTACAGATGATTGAACCAGGACAGGACACAAACGTCTCACATCACATCTCCTTTCTCAGTAAAGCAGCTTGTGTCAAACAGGAACTGAGCCGTCTGCAGATTTTACTGCTGGATGGTGATGAGGAAGGAAGTTGGTGTGAAATGTTGTGTACTAGTGAGTCTGTAGTGTAATAAACTGGCAAAAGATGGAGGTAACCTACTGGTTGAATCAACGATGTTTCCACGTCATTTCAACCCCCAAAAATCCATGTGATGTTGAATCAACATAAGCACATTTCATATTTTTTTCCACCCAACTTTTTTAACCTAAATCCTGACGTCTGTGGCCAGTGGGAAAGCCTTGGTGATTGTGGCATCCAACTCATCAAGGAGATTAGGGTAATTCCATATCATTCTTGAAAAGGGAGAGAGACAGAGAGGACGATACAGGGCGAGACTTATCTAGAGCGATAACTAGAGTTACGGTCTCTCTAGGATCCTGTAAGGCTAGGAAGAACTGTGGCATTGTGCTTAGCTTAACTTCCCTTATTCATGTGTGTGAACGAGAGAATTCAGCAGTTCTGTTTGAATCTACTGGAGCGTGTGTGTGCGTGTGTAACCGATGTGAAAGGGCTAGTTAGTTAGCGGTGGTGCGCGCTAATAGCGGTTGAATCGGGTGACGTCACTCGCTCTGAGACCTGAAGTTGTTCCGCTTGTACTGCAAGAGCCGCGGCTTCTGTGGCGCGATGTGAAACGATGCTTGCACTTTTATTGAAATTGAGCCGAATGGAAAACTTGTTTTTAATTATTAATTGGTTTTAGTGGATGATTGTGTTTTCAATTGGTTTTATTTTATTTTTTGATTTTTATAAAAGGATGAATTGTTCATCCTTTTTTATTATTGATTGTTGTAAATATGTGTTTTTTCATAATAAAAGATACAAAAAAAATGTGTAACGATGCTTCGTGGGTGACTGTTGTTGATGTGTGTAACCTGGTTCAAGCCCAGGTTGGGGCGAGGAGAGGGACGGAAGCTGTACTGTTACGTGTGTGTGCGTGTGACTTCAGCAAGGCTGTGGTTTTCTGAACTTCTCCTATTGAGTCAGTTCTGTGAACTTCTCATCACTCTTCAGGCAGACAGTAACTCTGGGTAGCTTTGTCACAGTATCTTACATTTCTATCAATCAATGCAACAGATAACGTATTTGTTTTTTAAAATAATTTCTGGAGGACTGAGTTACTTTTGAGAAGCTATATATTCCATGTATCGGGCCTTACTCATAACTTAGAATAACTAGATTTCTCCCAGAGGAACTTGGTTGTCAGGTACATTGAAATCACACATAACAGTTCATAACATTTGAAGTTGACAAATTCTAGTTGAGCCACAGTGTACAGCAGCCTAATACAATATACTTCATAACGGTACATTCATAAATGACTAAGCTGACTTCTCTGACCAGCATCCCATTCACAGCCCTACTAGCCAAAATCTAAAACTAGCTTTACCTTAACATTAACCAAACCCCTAACATTAACTTAACCCTAACGTTATCTTACGCTTAATTTTTTTTTAAGGTTTGGGTTATGAAAAAACAAAAACTAAATTATGTTCAATTAATAGGCGTTGGACGAATAACAAATGCATTGTCAGCACACGTCCAAAGTCACATAATACACATGATAAAGGTTTACTAACATGTTCTACATGTTAGTCATTTAGCAGACGCCATATCACTTCTGTTATACACAGACATTATTTTAACAGTTTTGGAAACTTTAGAGTGTTTTCTATCCAATACTACCATGCATATGCATATCCTAGCTTCTGGGCCTGAGTAACAGGCAGTTTACTTTGGACACCTCAGTCATCCAAACTGCCGAATACTGCCCCCTAGCCCTAAGAAGTTAACCCTAACCTATTTAATTTTTTTATGAAAAAAAACAAAATTGTGTTCAATTAATAGATATTGGACAAATAACAAATGCATTGTCAACACACGTCCAAAATCACATAATAATACACATGATAATCAATGATAAAGTTTATTCATATTCGCATTCTACATGTTAGTAATTTAGCAGATGTTCTTATCCAGAGCGACATAGTAGTGAGTGCATATATTTTCCTACCTTTCGGTACTAGTCCCCTACATACAGACCTGCCAAACAACAATAGACGCTATGCTAATAGATTTCACCATTACATGAAAAAAATAATACAAAAAATGAACCGTAAATTAACCAATTTGGAAATTAAATATCGTCAGCCTCGTCCCTTTTTCCCTGTTTCAGTAGCACAGGGAGGTTGGTGGTGCCTACAGTGACAGGGAGAGCAGCCCTTCTTATTCATTATTGGATACACAAAGCTTGGTTCTGATGTGACAGTATAACCTGCTTTTTCTAAGACAATGTAGAAGCAGAGCCACTTTCTGTTTGGATTCCCTGGGGTTCAGCAGACCTCTGGTATGATGGCGCCTGCTGCAGGAACAAGTCCCAGTCCGGCCCAGTGACTGGCAACTCTGTCTGGAAGTGGTTCCAGAACCTGGACAAATAACCAAGACAGGTACAATATTAGTGTCCCGACCCACCAGTTGAGAATCGTTGCTCTAGTGTACAGAAACGCAATACAATAGACTTCATAACGGTACGAGAGCTTACTGGTAGTGGTAGACGCCTGGGTCTGGTAAGTTAGGAGACGAGGGCTTACCGGTGGTGGTAGACGTTTGGTAAGGGAAGAAAGAAGCAAAGGAGGGAAGGTGAGGAGACGAGGGCTTACCGCTGGTGGTAGACGTCTGGTAAGGGAGGAAGGAAGCAAAGGAGGGAAGGTGAGGAGACGAGGGCTTACCGGTGGTGGTAGACGTCTGGTAAGGGAGGAAGGAAGCAAAGGAGGGAAGGTGAGGAGACGAGGGCTTACCGGTGGTGGTAGACATCTGGTAAGGGAGGAAGGAAGCAAAGGAGGGAAGGTGAGGAGACGAGGGCTTACCGGTGGTGGTAGACATCTGGTAAGGGAGGAAGGAAGCAAAGGAGGGAAGGTGAGGAGACGAGGGCTTGCCGGTGGTGGTAGACATCTGGTAAGGGAGGAAGGAAGCAAAGGAGGGAAGGTGAGGAGACGAGGGCTTACCGGTGGTGGTAGACATCTGGTAAGGGAGGAAGGAAGCAAAGGAGGGAAGGTGAGGAGACGAGGGCTTACTGGTGGTGGTAGACGTCTGGCTCTCTGCTCAGACGGTTCTGGAAGCCAATATACAGGTTGTCCCAAAGAAGGCCGTTCTTCACCACGTGCCTCATGACTCCGATCCTGTTCTTGATCTTTACAGAAGAGAAAGTAGTACACTGTCTATCTCTCAGTCCAATCAAGTTACATGAAATGGAAAACAAACAAATGATTCACTTGCAGATTAATGGCAGTTCCTTTAAAAGCATGTTGGCATTTAAGCAGGGCTACAGCATTTTGGACACCGGGGCACCTACCACCAGCCAAACAGCTAACTTCTTGCATTTCAACACATTTTGCCATGGGGCAGAGAGAAAAATGTGCTGTTTTACAGTTCATTTAATTCTATTCTACACATTTGGCTCTTATGACAGAACATTTTGCCATGTTAAATCGAATTTCCTGCTATTCTACACATTTTGCTGTTTTATAGCTCATCTCATGCTATTCTACACATTTTGCCCTGTATGCCCGTTCGGTAATCCGTCCTTACACTTCGGCAGTAGTGAGAACTGAGCCAGTAACAACTTTCTTCAACTTAAAACAGCTTGGCATCAGATTTGCATCTGCCATCCACAACACATTCAAAACCCCTGAAGTTATGCATAGTAGCCTGCCATCTCCGTGTGTCTGTGCCTCGTACAGCATTCACCTCTTATGAGAATGACATGAGTCCAGGGAAATGTTATTCTTATGACATTTGTAACATGGTATGTTTCTGCCCCATAATGTTTGACCCCTAGAAGCAGTTGCATTTTGTATTGATCCTTCTCATAAGTGGATTGCAGTGTACAATGCCTTTAGAAAGTATTCACACCCCTTGACTTTTTCCACATTTTGTTGTGTTACAGCCTGAATTACAAATGGATTACATTTCATTTTTGTGTCACTGATCTACACACAATACCCCATAATGTCAAAGTGGAATTATGTTTTTAGAAATGTTTGCAAATTAATTAAAAATAAAATCAATCAATAAGTATTCAACCCCTTTGTTATGGCAAGCCTAAATAAGTTCAGGAGTAAAAATGTGCTTAACAAGTCACATAATAAGTTGCATTGACTGTGTGCAATAAGTGTTTAACATGATTATTTTAAATGACGACCCCATCTCTGTACCCCACACATATAATTAGCTGTAAGTTCCCTCAGTCGAACAGTGAATTTCAAGCACAGAGTCAACCACAAAGACCAGCGGACTAGCACCTATTGGTAGGGGGGGGGGGGTAGACATTGAATATCCCTTTGAGCATAATGAAGTTATAATTACACTTTGGAAGCTGTATCAATACACAGTCATTACAAAGATAGAAGCGCCCTTCTTAAATCAGTTGCCAGAGAGGAAGGACTCAGATTTCCCCATGAGGCCGAAGGTGACTTTAAAAAACAGGCCAAATATACACTGGAGTTGCTTACCAAGACGACATTGAATGTTCCTGATTGGCCTGGTTAAAGTTTTAACTTAAATCGGCTTGAAAATCTATGGCATGGCTGTCTAGCAATGATCAACAACCAATTCGACAGCTTGACAAATTAAAAATAATGAGCAAATATTGTACAATCCAGGTGTGCAAAGAGACTTACCCATGTACAGTGCCGTGAAGAAGTATTTGCCCCTTTCTGATTTTCTCTATTTTTGTTTCTGAGTGTTATCAGATCTTCAACCAAACCTAATATTAGATAAAGGGCACCTAAGTTTAGAAATGACAAAAAAATGATATTTTATTTTATTTAATTAACAAAGTTATGCAACACCTAATTCCCCTGAGGGAAAAAGTAATTGCCTCCTGACACTCAATAACTGGGTGTGCCACCTTTAGCTGCAATGACTGCAACCAAATTCTTCCTGTAGTTGTTGATCAGACTTACATCTCTGTGGAGGAATTTTGGCCCACTCTTGCGTGCATAACTGATTTAACTCAGCAACATTTGTGTGTTTTCAAGCATGAACTGCTCGTTTCAAGTCCTGCTGCAACATTTCAATTGGGATTAGGTCTGGACTTTGACTAGGCCATTCCAAAACTTCAAATTTGTTGCTTTTTAGCCATTTTCATGTAGACTTGATTGTGTGTTTTGTATCATTGTCTTGCTGCATGAAACAGCTGCGCTTCAGCTCACAGATGGATGTCCTGACATTCTACTGTAGAATTCTGATACAGAGCAGAAATCATGGTTCCTTCTATTAAGGCAAGTCGTCCAGGTCCTGAGCCAACAAAGCATCCCCAAACCAATACTGAAAGCACTGTACTTATCAAGCACTGCATTTAATCCAGCAACAATTATCTTCAACTGAAAACAGCTTTGCATCTGCCAACAACACATTCAAAGCCCTGAAGTTATGCATAGTAGCCTGTCATCTGTGTCTGTGCCTTGTACAGACTTCACCTCATGAGAATGACATGAGTCCAGGGAAAAGTTCTTATTTACGTTTTACTAGACGCTCTTGTCCAGAGCAACTTACAGTAGCAATTAGGGTTACAGTGCATTCGGAAAGTATTCAGACCCCTTGACTTTTTCCACATTTTGTTACGTTACAGCCTTATTCTAATATTGACAAAAAAACAAAAACAATACACAATACCCCATGATGACAAAGCAAAAACAGCTTTTTAGACATTTTTGTAAACATATATAAAAAAATAAAAAATGTATGTCACATTTACATAAGTATTCAGACCCTTTGTTGAAGCACCTTTGGCAGCGATTACTGCCTTGAGTATTATACTACAAGCTTGGCACGCCTGTATTTGGGGAGTTTCTCCCATTCTTCTCTCGTCAGGTTGGATGGGGAGTGTTGCTGCACAGCTATTTCAGGTCTCTCCAGAGATGTTCGATCGGGTTCAAGTCCGGGCTCTGGCTGGGCCATTCAAGGACATTCAGAGACTTGTCCCAAAGCCAGGTTTCCTCCAGACGTGACGCTTGGCATTCAAGCCAAAGAGTTCAATCTTGGTTTCATCAGACCAGAGAATCTTGTTTGTCATGATCTGAGAGTCCTTTAGGTGCCTCAGCTCTAGGAAGAGTCTTGCTGGTTCCAAATGTCTTCCATTTAAGAATGATGGAGGCCACTGTGTTCTAGGGGACCTTCAATGCTGCAGAAATGTTTTGGTACCCTTCTCCAGATCTGTGCCTCGACATAATCCTGTCTCGGAGCTCTACGCACAATTCCTTTGACCTCATGGCTTGTTTTTGCTTTGACATGCACTGACAACTGTGGGACCTTATATAGACAGGTGTGTGCCTTTCCAAATCATGTCCAATCAATTGAATTTACCAAAGGTGGACTCCAATCAAGTTGTAGAAACATCTCAAGGATGATCAATGGAAACAGGATTCACCTGAGCTCAATTTTGAGTCTCATAGCAAGGGTCTGAATACTTGTGTAAAAAAGGCATTTTATAATTTCTTTACATTTGCAAATAAAATCTATTAACCTCTTTTCGCTTTGTCATTATGGGGTTTTGTGTAGACTGATGAGATTTTTTAAAATGTAATCAATTTTAGAATAAGGCTGTAACAAGGAAAAAGAAAAGGTCAAGGGGTCTGAATACTTTCTGAATGCACTGTAAGTGCCTTGCTCAAGGGAACAAATTATTTTTCACATAGTAAGCTCAGGGATTTCAACCAGCAACCTTTCGGTAACTGGCCCAGTGCTCTTAACTGTTAGGCTATCTGCCACCCTTATGACAGATTTGTAACATGCTATGTTCCTGCTCCACAATGTTTGTTTTGATCCTTCTCAAGTGGAGTGCAGTGTGCTTAATAATATATAGGTGAGCAGGTGTTGTAGCCATGCTCACCTCCTCATAAGGGTGCTCTCTAGTGGGCCTCTGAGTAGGGAAGGAGAGATCCATGAAGTCCACTAGATAGTTGTAGCCATTGTCTATCGGAATGAAGTCCTCATCTGTCTCAATGACCTTAAATACATATTACAAACAACAGTTAGGCAATGTTTAGTTGGAATTCAAACAATTTGGGTTATTCACTGACCTGTAGTTATGATAAATACCAGATAACTAGAATCTGAATAACCAGAATAAATATACAGGAGCTAAAGAATTACCAGAGTCTATAGAATTACCAGAGTCTAAAAAGAATGTAGCATAAGCATGAGAAGATTTGGAAAAGATGTCTTCTAATTTTAACCCTCGAACCCACCAGATTTGGGTTAAAAATGTATTTTTTTTTTTCAAATTGATTGAACTTGCCTGGCACAATGGAACCAAGGGTCATAGTCCCTAAAGTGTCAACCCTGTCCATCTGGCAATCCAAGCAGCCAAAATCAGCTGCTCCAAGGGCAGTTTCCTGGATATAGATTAAGCCTAGTCCTGGACCCCCCCCCCAAAAAAAATAACATTTTAAAATGTCTTTATTTATTTTTTTAAATCGACTGAGATTCTCCATTGAGCGTTTAATTTGTTTAAATTCAGGAATAGGCTTAGTCTGTGTCCGTGGGAGCGTCCGTACATGTTTTAAACATTCCAGAGATCTACAGAGAGAGGAAGTGAATGGAAGGGGTCGCGTTCAGTCGGTACAAAACCGAGAAACGTTTTAAAATGGATATCGTCTACTAATAGATTGTCCAATAATAACTATAATTTTCCTTGCATGTTTTTACTGCCTACTGAATGCGAGTCAGGAGTAACCAGGAGTGTATTCTTAAATTGCAGACTGTTGCAAAAAGTTTGGTCTAGACCGTTTAGTCCAAACGGAAAACATTTTGCAATGAAAACGAGAGTTTCTATTGGACAAATTCAGGCTTCCGTTTGGTTCCAAGAGTAAACGGTAATTGGTTTCTGTTGAAAAACATTTTGCAACAGACCAACTGTTTTGCAACAGTCAACGACTAATGAATCCACCCCAGGAGTCAGCTTGTAGATGTGCAGTAGTGCACTAAGAGCTGTGAGGACTTTTATATGGACTACAATATTTACCCGGACAACTAGATCGTAGTTTTTAAACCCTGCCCAGTTGTAATAAAATTGGATCCAGCTTTTATGTTTAAATATCTCAGCGGTGATGGCCCTGTTCAGTTCATCCACGTACAAATCAAAGTCCCAACTGTCCTTATAGATGTTTGTCCCGGACGGAGGGTCGGTGATGGCTTTCCTGTGGTTATAGTCAAGTCATACATGATTAAAAGTGCATTTTACCTGGGTAACAACATTAAAAATGAATGAAATAATGTAGGAAAAAACAGAATGTAGAAAGAGAACATAATGGTAGACAATGTAGGAAAGTGGGGTAATAAAGGTAGACAATGTAGGAAAGTGGGGTAATAAAGGTAGACAATGTAGGGAAGTGGGGTAATAAAGGTATTGACAACAGAGGGAAACATCAACCACCAAAATGTGATTGATGATTGTTGGCATTTCTATGGAGTATGGACTGATATGACAGACATGGACACACACGATTTGCTGATTGATGAGCAATCCTACCGGCTGGGGCTCATCAGAGCCAGGGCCAGATCGAGCACAGCGCCTGGCTTGGGTGTCCATGTTGTTATGCCTGGAGCGCTCTTCTTGATCAGGGCATTGAGCTCCTCCGCTTTGTTTTTCGTGTTAGTTTCCTTAATGTACCTGTCAGGTAATGTATGTCAGTTGTCAATGTCAAGTAGGGATGCATATTATACTGAGAGACTGAAATTGAAGCAATAATAGGGGTCAAAACCTACCTGAACCTAGAACGGAATTTGTACACAAAGAATAAAAGTTTTGTAATACCTGTCTGAGGGATGTGCTTCGACAAAGTAACCGGCAAACGGGCAGTAGATCTTGGGCTGCAAGGACTTTACCAGCTGGGCCTTGTAGTTCATGAGCTTCTTCCTTTCATTCTTGATGAAATCGGCTTTCCAGCTCTCTGCAGGGAGAAAGCGACACTAGTCAATAAGTGAATCTCAGTTGTGTTTCCTTGATTCCTCGCTTCCTCTCCCCTTTCCTCCTCCTCAAAATGCATTGGAGGAGAACATCCGAGGGAAGGAACCTCATATCTGTTCCGATGTGCTTTGAGGAGGAGATAAGGAGGGAGGAAATACAATTGAGATTCACTCCATGTGCAGGCAATAGCAAGGGAAACCCAAAGGAGCAATTAATTTCTCTGTTATTTGTCTGGCTGTACACTTGGACGCTGTATACCTGCCCACCTCACCTGTGTATTTTCCTCCACTGAAGGTCATGGGGAAGCCAGACGCCCCCCCAGCAAAGTCGCTCATCATCAGGTCTACATTGTGGGGCAGTCGGCCGTAGTTTGGCCTGGTGCAGTCCACCGTGTTGAGGATCATATGACCTGAGTGGGACAACCAGGATCAGATGCACCCGTCAAATGAGATAAGGTATGCTTACCAGGTGGCACCGGCAGATACTTTTTATTACTGATCTGACAATGACCTGAATCTGACAAGATGTGCATGTTCAATAAAACAATGAGGCTTAATTATCCTGATGGAACCCATCTTTATATGGATGTATAATCTGTAGGTGGATAAAGTGGGATGAAAGTCAGAACGTGTGACCTGCTTGTGATTGTACACTGACTGTACAAAACGTTAGGAACACATGCTCTTTCCGTGAAATAGACTGACCAGGTGAATCCAGGTGAAGGCTATGATCACTTATTGATGTCACTTGTTAAAGTCACTTCAATCAGTGTAGATGAAGGGAAGGAGACAGGTTAAAGAAGGATTTTTAAACCTTCAGACATGGATTGTGTATGTGTGCCATTCAGAGGGGGAATGGGCAAGACAAAATATTTAAGTGCCTTTGAAGGGGGTATGGTAGTAGGTACCAGGCACACCGGTTTGAGTGTGTCAAGAACTGCAGCCCTGCTGGGTTTTTCATCCTCAACAGTTTCCCGTGTGTATAAAGAATGGTTCACCACCCAAAATAAATCCTTCCAACTTGACACAACTGTGGGAAGCATTGGAGTCAACATGGGCCAGCATAGCATCCCTGTGGAATGCTTTTGATACCTTGTAGAGTCCATGCCAATAGAGTCGCATTGAGGTTCTCTGATGGCAAAGGGGGGTGCAACTCAATATTAGGAAAGTGTTCCTAATGTTTCGTCCACCCGGTGTATATACCACTTAGCAGACTTTTATGAAAAGTGACTTCCAGTGACTGCAGGAATTGAACCCAGGACTCTGGTGAAGCTAGCAGCATGTGCTCTTACAAAGGACATGAAGACTACCTTTATATTCAACAATGATACAGGTGTCCATTTCGGGGTGCACTTCATCCTTCAGAATCATGAATCTGAGGTGCTCATCAATCTGACGGAGATAACAACAGGAGGGCATTAAAGAAGAGCCTTTTGACAGAGGTTCCTGTATCGTATAAACTGTTCATACAAAGTGAGCTGTTTATGCTTACGTTTTGCCAAATGCCAAAGGGAACTACGTTGATATTTGTCAGCTGCACCTGACTTTTCTCCAGCATCCTGTAACATTATTCAAACGAGGACAGCATAAACCCACAAAGGTGACACCCTCATTTGTTTTATGGTTGTAAAACCATGTTAATGTGTGACATATTTATATAGATATAGATAACCCTTACCAGAACACTGGCCTTGATGTGTCGCCAACATAAATAGGAACATCTGGTCTCGTCGCAGAGAGGGATTTTAAGGTTGGGTAGCTGAAAATTGATTTTTCAGGAATTATCTTAAAACTTCCTGTCTTTCTGTATGCTCATCCTCATGAGAAAAATTTCTGCTTACTTCCGTAATTAGGGTCCCACTTTAAACTAAGTACAACTTATAATGGCTTAATATATCTTACATAAATGCTTCACATATCATCTATAAACCTATCTCATACTCTATAAATGGTGTATAAACATACATAGTTTATACACAGTTTATACACCATTTATACACCACCCTTTATATACCATTTATAGAATATGACACACGCTTATAGATTATCTGTGAAGCATTTGTGTAGCGCTTAAGAAACTTCATGCATTCTATATAACGCCTTTATACTTCGTTTAAAATTACAAATACATTGAAATCAGTGGTGGCTGGTGGGTGGAGATGGGTGGAGGACGGGCTCATTGTAATGGTTGTGTTTGATGTGTTTGATACTTTCAATCAATTCCCTTCCAGTTTCACTGAGCCCATCCTTCTATATCAATCCATTTCATTCTACCATCTCTACATACCTGTACCATCTCTACATACCTGTACCATACAGGTACCATCTCTACATACCTGTACCATCCTCCATACAGGTACCATCTCTACATACCTGTACCATACTCCATACCTGTACCATCCTCCATACAGGTACCATCTCTACATACCTGTACCATCCTCCATACAGGTACCATCTCTACATACCTGTACCATACTCCATACCTGTACCATCCTCCATACAGGTACCATCTCTACATACCTGTACCATACAGGTACCATCTCTACATACCTGTACCATCCTCCATACAGGTACCATCTCTACATACCTGTACTATACAGGTACCATCTCTATATACCTGTACCATACTCCATACAGGCACCATCTCTACATACCTGAGGTGGTCGGAGTGCATGTGGCTGATGTAGATGAGGTCGGCCATGCACAGCCTCTCCATGGAGTCAGCAGGGGGCTCGTGGAGCAGCCACCAGCCCCTGGCGAAGGCCGGACCCGTCAGCCAGGGGTCGAATATCATCTTCTTCCCCCCTAGCTGGAGCTCCATGCATGCATGGGTGAGGTAGGTCACCTGGAGGAACATGAAGGTCGAGTTTGGGGTGGAGAATCTTGTCGCCCGACGTGCTATCATTTTAGATTTACGTGCGGCGCGGTTGACCATCAATCACACCGATTTAAATAGCCTGTCGGCCATATGGGAAAAACTCAGAGGTGTCGGAGTTGGGAATGTCGTTTCTGTGTCTCTGGAATTTAAATGAAGACATAGGGGAGATGGTCAAAAGTCATCTGTGACCAACTGTCGCTCAGAGTCCCAGCAATGTGTCCTGCACTGTTGTTGGGCATGGCTGTGATCGGAGGTCTATCCCGATACGTTATCTACAATCTTGGATGGCGGTTGGTGAAAGCTTTCAACCTTTGCCCATCTCCCTTATGTGTCCCAGGCTTAAGTTTGGAACTGCAGCCTTTCAGGTGAGAACCCACCCTCAGATCTCACATTATAAAGTTTGGCACTGCAGCCTTTCAGGTGAGAACCCACCCTCAGATCTCACATTATAAAGCTTGGCACTGCAGCCTTTCAGGTGAGAACCCACCCTCAGATCTCACATTATAAAGTTTGGCACTGCAGCCTTTCAGGTGAGAACACACCCTCAGATCTCACATTATAAAGCTTGGCACTGCAGCCTTTCAGGTGAGAACACATCCTCAGATCTCACATTATAAAGCTTGGCACTGCAGCCTTTCAGGTGAGAACACACCCTCAGATCTCACATTATAAAGCTTGGCACTGCAGCCTTTCAGGTGAGAACACACCCTCAGATCTCACATTATAAAGCTTGGCACTGCAGCCTTTCAGGTGAGAACACACCCTCAGATCTCACATTATAAAGCTTGGCACTGCAGCCTTTCAGGTGAGAACACACCCTCAGATCTCATATTATAAAGCTTGGCACTGCAGCCTTTCAGGTGAGAACACATCCTCAGATCTCACATTATTAAAGTGGTGATGAGATCAAAGATGAGTCAAAGATTTTGTAGACACACAACTCTCGGTTATCATTTTAAGGCTAATATTTGATTCACTCCGGGTAATTACTAACTAGCCTTGAATCATAGCTAGTGTTTGTGTTCTTGTCACACATTTGTGACTAAACAACATGGGAATGTGTTCCAGATTAGTTTCAACCAGCCTGGTGAAGACATCTTTTTCATGACGAGACCAAGATCACAACCAGATCAAGACATATTTTTCTGACCATAACAAAACATCTTTATACAACCAGTATCCATCCTGACCATGACGTCATGTAAGATGTCATAATGTAATTGCAACCAGTTTTGCCCACTGGGAAAGGCCTCAGATCTGTCCAGCCGTGGGTGTGTGTGACGCGCTGTACTCACAGTCACCTCTCCCTCCTGCAGTTCCTGTGGATCCTGGGGATCTGCCGACCAGGGGTCCCAGACGATCACCTCCACGAGCTGAAGACCACCCTCGTCTGTCATCACGACGTCTGCATTAGCAAAATCAAGCCAAAACTCTTCCGATGAGTAATCAAATTAATTACTTCTATTTGACTATCTTAATGTACATATAGACATATTAAACATCTGACTTATTATTTACACTGTGTTCCTCATGTCATTTTTAGACGGCCAAAGGAATGGACAGCTGGAGCTGGGCACTCAACCAACAGGACGCTGAACAGCTTCCACCTCCAAGTCATAAGACTGCTAAATAGTTAGTTAGCCAATAGCGACCCGGACTATCTGCATTGACCCTTTTTGGATTAACTCTTTTGACTCATCACATACACTGCTGTTACTGTTTATTATCTATCCTGTTGCCTAGTCACTTTATCTCACCTATATGAACATATCTACCTCAATTACCTCATACCCCTGCACATCTACTCGGTACTGGTACCGCGTGTAACGTTACATAGCCAAGATAGGATAAAGTAATCCTTCTAACCCCCCCTTAAAAGATTTAGATGCACTATTGTAAAGTGGTTGTTCCACTGGATATCATAAGGTGAATGCACCAATTTGTAAGTCGCTCTGTATAAGAGCGTCTGCTAAATGACTTAAATGTAAATGTTAAATGTAATTTATTCCTTCTGTTATTATTTCTCTATTATTTCCATTTTTTCTCTCTGCATTGTTGGGAAGGCCCGTGAGTAAGCATTTCACTGTTAGTCTACATCTGTTGTTTACAAAGCATGTGACATAACATTTGATGATCAGTATCACACAATGTGTACAAATATACACAAGTTGTCAGAGAACACAAAAGATTAGACATACCCTTACATATGACCTAAAATGGCAAATAGACTAATTCAAAAGCCATTCAATAACCTTTCAGGTTGAGGAAATGGCAGCTCAACTTACCCAGCTCATCCTGTGTGAAGCTGTCAGGAGGGTTCACATACTGCATAGTTGAGACGTTCAGCTTCCAGTAGTGTTTTGTACATCGGACCGTCCTGTATCAGAAATACCTTTAAGTCCCATTGAATAGATATGTTATATCTAAGCCTCGGTATTAAAGAGAAAGTTCATGATTTTACAACTTGATGTTAGATGGTTCCTCAGCCTGAAAGTAGTCTATGGGCCAGGAGAAACTGTAATCCATGGTTTGGTATTCTCTAAACAGCCACTACAAACTCCAGCTATCTTTAGTTGTAGAGTCCTGAACTTCCCCTTTAAGTCTACTTACCTTCCATCTAAGTCCTCTATGTCTTTGATGAACAGGCCTCCTTGGTGTTTGCATTGGTTCTTGCAGGCCTTCAGCTCTCCATTTTCTTTGTATATGATGTAGCACTTGCCATCATCTGGGCTCTTCTTAAAGTTGATGCCATCTTTGAGTGAGAACACCGCCTCAGAGTCCAGGGACAGCACTGTCTTTGAAGACTGGGCTGTCATTTGAGTGGTTGAATTGAAGTGCTGATGAGAAAAGTAGAGGAGTATATGTGGATGGGACTCGTAAGAAGAATTTACAGGTGAACAAAACAGAAGTAATAGATAAAGGCAACAAAAAAATCAATCCAGTTTATTACAAGTTGCAACAGGGAGATACTTCCAGTACAGAACCAGAGAAAATGTCTGACTGGCCTTATATCCTAATCAGCAGACAACTGTTCTGTAAACATCAGCCCCAGAGGCTTGTGGGAAGTCCAAACAACAAGTAAGTGACATTGCTACAGAATCACAGTGTTCAGACAATACAATAATAATCAGTGTGTCCTCGGTCCTTGTATCTCCAGTCTGGCATCAAACACTATCAACAGATATGAGTTTATTCCATAATATACAGCATCGAGGCTAGTGACCATCAACTCGAGTATCCCAAACAAAACACTGGAAATCGTGTATTACAGAAAGGGGAAATATATGAATATAAGGTAAAACTTTTCTTGATACCTAGTGTCATAACACATTATGACACGGTCATAACCATGTCATACTATGTCATAACAGCTGACATAACATGCTCATAACACTGTTACATATGTTTAGACCTGTTGTGACATATATTCCGATATTTTATGGGTGGTTATGACACAAGAGTTTCAAAACCCACAAAACCTACCACTCAAGGCAAAACATTCCATTACACCATAGCCTACATGTCCACAGTGTTTTTTTAAAAAATTGACCATATAAATTATCATTGTAATTGTGCACAAAATTATGTCAGACATGCACTTACCCCAATGCTCTGTTTCTGATGACTGGGATGAATGCAAGAGCAGAAGCAGGACAAGACATCCTCTTTTTGACAGATGACTGATATAAGGGCATGTACGTGACAGGCCTATCTGGCTTATGTGATTATGATGGTCATAAAGCTTCTTGACAGTGTCAAAGTGTATTTTCTTAGTCCAAGTAAAGTGACACAGGCTGGTCCTAATTTTATATGACAGTGTCATAAAGTGTATTTTCTACAAGTTGTTTAAAATATGATAGAGAGAGAGAGAGAAAGAGCAAGAGACTTGAACCTACATTTTAGACAATAGCACAGATTGAAAGAACGAAACATTATACCGTTATATTTACATGTTCATGGTTAGTTCAAATGACTAATATCTAGATTCAAACAAATGTCAGTTCAGTGACACTTTGGGAACTAAATATTACATGGAATTATCAGGATCAGGAGCAGACCTGGGTACAAATACATGCGTATTTATATTTGAAATACTTATTTTATGTGTGAATATGAGAATTATGTGGTCAAAATTCGCTACCTCTTTTAACATGTCCTACAAATAGCCTACTATCTGAAAAATATTTTCAAATATTGTTTCCAAACACATTCTTCCAAATACCCTAGGAACAAACAGAAAGTGGGTTCAAATGCATAGAGTATTTAAATATTTTTATATTTCAATATTTTCAAATGCAGAAAAATACTTTTTAAGTGTATTTCCAAATACATTCCAATATTCAACTACTTGTATTTTCAAGTAAGTACTTCGAAATGTCTTTGAAAGTTATTGAAATACCTCAAATTTGAACATGGGTCTGAATAGGAGACTATTTTTTGGTTGTAAGAGCAATCATCCTCAATTCATTGTTTTTTTTATTTCACATATGACTGAAACTCATCCAAAGTTAACTTGTAAACTTGAAATTCAATTAACAGTTTCACAGAGTTCACAGAGCTTAATTTGTGTAAACTACCATGAGCAAAATATATAAATTGGCTAAATATTTTAATGCTATTAAGTGCTATCCTCTGGGAATACAATGTACATCTCGCTGTATATGTTCGTAGCGAAATAAATGAAATTCAATATTACAAAGAATTGATCTGTTAAACAACTATTGTCTGTCACCTTTAAACATTGTACATTTCTTAATAGTCACAACATAGCAAATATTAAGAGAGAAGCATAAATAATAAAGAGCATTACCTTGTGCAGACTGTCATGTTGACTTGACACTTTGGAATTTGAAGTTTAGACCCAGATGAGTCTTTCTTTGTGCATTTGCATTGAGCAGTGAACGAATTGTTGGTACTTAACAAGAAGAAACAAGTGTTTGCCTCAGGAAATCCACTCGAAAGAAAAGAGGTACAGAGAGAGATGAAGAAAGAGATAAAAAAGGTGAGATGCCAGTAGAAGGATAAGGTGCAACAGATAATGTCACAGGGAGACTCTGCCTGGATGGGCATTAAGAATATGGCAAATGCCCCCTTCAAAGCGAGGCAACGTATCGATCCCCGCCCGGATGAGAGGGTGTGCCTCTCTACAGCCAATGAACTAAACAAGTTATTCACTCGCTTTGAAGCGGGGGCGGCCCCGCTCCCCCTTCCTGTGTGAAGGAGGATGTCATGGCAACCGAGAGCGCCCATGTCAGCAATGAGGAAGTAGGACCAGTGTTCAAAAGCACCGGAGCACGAAAGAGCCCGGGGCCTGATAACATAAGTGGTCGTGTCTTGAAACACTGTTCCACTCAGCTGAGCGGTGTCTTCTGCAGTGTCTTCTGCTCTTCTTCTAGCGGTCCCTGGATACATTGGAAATTCCATCTCTATGGAAAAAATGTTATTATTATACCTGTCTCAAAAACCTCTCATCCATCTGCATCAAATGACTACAGACCTGTCTCTCATACCTCTATCTTGATTAAATCTCTTAGAAAGATCATCAAGACATACATCATCAACACCACCAGACACCTTCTTGACCCCCTCCAATTTGCACACCAGTCAGAGAGAGGAACAGATGATGCCAACCTCTAGCTCTTACATCTGGTGAACATGCATTTGGAGGGCAGTAAAACCCATGTGTGTATCATGGTCACAGATTTCTCTTCAGCATTTAACACAATTAATCCATTGGTCCTCGCGGACAGACTGAGAGGAGACTTCGGACTTGATGCTATGCTTATCACATGGATCACCAACTTCCTAACTGATAGGTCTCAGCAGGTACGAGTTGGCAACACACTCTCTGAGGTGTGCACTACTTCAGTTGGAACCCCCCAGGGCAGTGTTCTTTCACCAGTACTATACATACTGTATACAGACAGCTGCCGGAGCCAGTTCCCAGGCCGCCACCTGATCAAATATGCTGACGACACTTTGTTCACTCTACTTGAAGGGGATAAGACAGAGCCCGGCCGGCTCTGAATGATTTTAATGTTTGGTTTGAGTCATCCCATCTAAAATTAAATACATCAAAAAACAAAGGACTTGGTGATTGACTTTCAAAGGAACACGACTATGCACACACCATCGCTGATCAATTGTGAGCCCATTGAAATAGTGGAGGAGTACAAATACCTTGGGCTAGTCACTGACAACAAGCTGTCCTGGGATCAGTGTACTGGCGCTATTTTGAAGAAAGGCCAACAGAGACTGTATTTCCTACGGAAACTGTACTTTTCTAATGTTGATCTAACCTTCATGGTTCTCTATTATAAATCATTCATTGAGAGCATTCTGTCCTACTACTTGACCTGCTGGTTTGGGAATATCAAAGTTGCATAGAAAAATAGGTTCTGAAAGATAGTCAGGACTTGCAGGAAAATCATGGGGCAGCAACAGCAAGAACTGTCATCTCTCTACCTGGGCAGAGCCCTCCAGAAGGCTAATAAAATAGTGGTTGACTCTTCCCATCCATTCCACTCCGAATACCAGCTCCTTCCCTCTGGATGCAGGTACAGACTACCGAAAGTTACAAAAAATAGGGCCAAGTACTCTTTTATTCCGAATGCAATTCTGCAACTTAACAAATGTTTGACTAATTGCACTTAGCACTTGCACTATGAAACTGCACTTACCCTGCCTAATTGCTTGGAAATATCCTTTGATATTTAAAAAAAATGTTTTAAATGTGATATATTTTATGACTGCTGCAAAATAAATTGCCCCTCTGGGGACATTAAGGTTTTCTGAATCTGAATGTATTACTATACAAAAATGACATCATTGTGTAACAAATTATTTTGAAATCCAGAAAGTGAACAAACATGTTCTTCTTCTTTTTTTTAAATGAACAGAAACAAGAGCATCTTTTAACATCAAGTACTTTCGGAGAAAAAGATTTGTTCAAGAATTAAATAGCCTGTATATAATAACTGTGACACAAAGTAAAAGGAAATAGATTAAGACAAAAAGGTCAGTAGGGGTGTTAGTTATGCACTAGTACTAGCTGTTTGTGTGTGTGTGTGTGTGTGTGTGTGTGTGTGTGTGTGTGTGAATGCTCATGGAACAGGTGTTTGACCTAGTCGTGTGTGTGTTTGTGCTCACGGGATAGGTTTTGTGACTTGCCTCAAGCTATTTTATGTTTTCCACATGACTGGTTGGTGTCATGAAGCAGTGCCTGACATGCAGGGAAGTATTGAAGGTTGTGAATTAAAAGTAGTAGTGGTAGTAATAGGGTTGTCATTGGCTATGGGTTAGTTAAAGTGAGTTGTTTTGGGGTGGTTTGTAGGTGTGGAGTTATTATAATGGGTTATAATGGAGTAGTATTGTAGGCTAGAGTGAGTACTATAACATTATAAGCCATAGAATGTCTTTTTAAGCTCTCAAAATGTTTTAGTTTCAACAACCTGTAAGTTCTGTGGCAGCGATTTCAGTTAAGAATATTGAAGCCTGCATTCCATCTTTGAAATGAATGGGGATACAACAAGCGTTACAGTGTATAAAGTATGAATGGTAGCAAAAATCTGTGTTGAAGCTATCTAAGTTGAGTCAGTCTGCAAATTTCAGCATTTGGTTGGTATTTATAGTTTAAATGTTTCAAGAGCAGTGGCGAATCCACATTTTGCCTTTGAGGTCTAAGGAGCTTTTATGCTCATTTAAAATGGTTATAGTTCCAAAAGTACAAATAGTATCCACAATCTTTTGACTCGCAATCTACGTTGAGTCAGTCTGTACATGTCAGCGTTGGTTTGGTGTTTGTTGCTTCAACGGTTCAAGAGCTGTTGGCGAATCAAATATTTCCCATTGTAGCCTATGGAGTGCTTATGCTAATTAGATTTGTTTTACATTTTAGTAATTTAGCAGACGGTCTTATTCAGAGAGACTTACAGTAGCGAGTGCATACATTTTAATACTTTTTCGTACTGTTGAAGCCTGCATTCCATCTTTGAAATGAATGGGGATACAACAAGCGTTATAGTGTATAAAGTATGAATGGTAGCAAAAATCGGTGTTGAAGCTATCTAAGTTCAGTCAGTCTGCACATTTCAGCGTGGTTATAGTTGTAAGAGTATAAATGGTATCAAAAAGCTAAATGGTATCAAAAAATTCATCCAAAGTTAACTTGTAAACATGAAATTCAATTAACAGTTTCAGCAAACCCTTTCTTTCAGGACTTGACAAATAAAACATGTAGAGTTGAAGATGATATTTGGTATGGTCAATGATATCCGGGATCCTACCTTAAATCCTAACCATAACCCCCAACCTTAACCTCGACCCTATTCCTTAACCGGAACTTCTATGGGGTAGGGAAATTGTAATGATCCCGGATAACACATAAATATTTGGTGTACAGCACACCGATACCGGCAGAAAGTGGTAAATATGATTCAAGGACAAATAAGTAAAGCACAAAATAATGTTTTTCAGTCAATTTTTTTTTATATTCATCTTTTGAACTGTCATTGTAATTCGATGTAATTCTTCTGCATTTTAATCTTTGTAGAGTTCAGAGCTTATTTTATGTAAACTACCATAAGCAAAATATATAAATTAGCTAAATGTTTTAATGCTATTAAGTGTATATCCTCTGGGAATACAATGTACATCTCACTGTATATCTTTGTAGCGAAATAAATGAAATTCAATATAATGTATTTATCTGTTAAACAACTTTTGCCTGTCACCTTTAAACAATGTACATTTCTTAATAGTCACAACATAGCAAATATTAAGAGAGAAGCATAAATAATAAAGAGCATTACCTTGTGCAGACTGTCATGTTGACTGGACACTTTAGAATTTGAAGTTTAGACCCAGATGAGTCTTTCTTTGTGCATTTGCATTGAGCAGTGAACGAATTGTTGATGAGAGGGTGATGAGAGGGTGTGCCTCTCTAAACTATGGAAGGCCAAGAATTTCCAATCGTCTTGCCCGGAACTCGTCTTAACACTTGTAATTATCATATTTCACTTGCTTTTTTCAAGTGTCAAATGTCATTTTTTGTACACAAGATTTTTTCACCTATCCAGTGTGTGTTTACAGGCAATTTGAACACTTGTTATGGGCAATTTTACATGCGTTCATTACACCTGTTCAATGTGCATTTACACGTGATTAGAACGCTTGTTATGTATGAAACGCCGATTGGGTCTTAAAGCACATGGTCAAAACGCAATCTTTTTAATGCTAAGCGTGTAAAGTAAGCAGGTGCAGGTGCTTAAGTTAACGCCTAAACGCGTCAAATAAGCACGTGCAAATGTGTTTGCCGGCGGTCCAACATGTGCTAAATAAACGGCTGCAATCGGTCCTGCACACGTCCAATTAACGCCTACATCTGCTAAATATACACTTACACACGCTAATTTAACACATTCTTTAAAATGTTAATTTAACTAGCCAATTTCCCTAGCTCCTCCTTTCAACCAGATTTCGCTGTTTGAAGGAACGTCCTTTTCCACTGCAAGCAGAGTAGGAACCCTCACAAGTTAACGGTTTTGTCTTTGAACATTGTTGTTACTGAATCATAAAGTTTATCCGCGAGTTTACAGTGGAAGGATATGTTTCTCATCACTGGCTATAAAATTCAGCAACATTAATCAAGCACCAGGATCAGCAGTGCTTAGCATAAACTAAATCAGATACTGGCTAGTTAATCTAGCTAACGTCGATAGCCTTGAACCCTGGCCATATTATATCATATAGTTAGCCTGCCCGGCCATACTGCTAGCCGCAGTGAACAGCGCTGTCATGTTTTATTAAAAGCCCTGCTGAAAAAACATGTCAACTACAACAGCCACGGAAACACATTGGACAATGTTAGTACTATCAAGGTAAATTACATACTAGCAAGATTGTTGCTTGAATTCATGGCCAGGCATACATAGATTAGACAACAGATACTCCAAAAATCATCCTGCTCAAAATCCTGGTAGTTGGCGATTTTTGGACTATGTTGTCTCTATTATGCTTTATCATTGACTAAAGGAAGACAAGCTACCTAAATGTGACTTATCGGATAGTACTGAAGCAGGACATGTTTTTGAGTTACGTTTTTAGCCCAAAGCCTTGTATTTAAGCAAAACAACAGCTGAATGTAGGCAATTTCTTCAGCCCGACTGGCTGTCATTTCAATGCTAGCGTTAGCTGCGCTAGCTCGCGATTAGCATGAAGACACTGAAAAGCTCACAAAGCACATTTTGCCAGTGAAAACCTTGTAAAACCTTTACTAACATCTACAACATATCAGCTTTCCAGCAGAGTAGACTAATGTTCACGATCACTTTGTTTTAGGAATATTTACACTCCATCGAAGCCTATTAGGGTAAAATAACAACTTCAGGAATATACCTATTGCTATATAGTACTGCTTCAAAGGAATAGGGTTCCCATTCCTTCTGCTTTATTTTCAAACAATTGTGTCTTGCAGAAGGGAACCATGAAGAGGAGCTTGGAGTGGGCAAGGGGGAGGTTGATAAAGCAGCAGAGAAGACCTGATTTATCAAGTATGACAGTTAATTCTGGTGATTCTCACCTGGTTGGCATTTACAACACGGCAAGGTATGCAACATTAAGCCCAATCAAATATCCAATGTTATTAAAACATATAACCCAATCTACGGTCAAGCAACGTTTAATGTCAGGTGTGTGTTATGAACTATAAACAATCCTTGGAGTCAATGAATCAATTGAGAGTGACTACAATTAGAAATGATTTTAAAACCACTGTGCCAGTAAAGATGACTAAAAAAGGAATCTGCTCTTATGGTTCTGTTTACATTTTTTCAGACACTTCAATCCGACACTCTTGTTAATGTTTGACGTCAGGCAGAACGTCTTCAGCCACCGTAGGATGGAGAGCCGCAGGTTGGCGTTTTTGACTGCAGTGTCTGTGTGGGTGTACCAGGAAAGAACGTTAGAAGTTAGGTCCACCAGGAAAGAACGTTAGAAGTTAGGTCCACCAGGAAAGAACGTTAGAAGTTAGGTCCACCAGGAAAGAACATTAGAAGTTAGGTCCACCAGGAAAGAACATTAGAAGTTAAGTCCCCATGATATCGAAGCTTCTTACCATCTCCACCGCAGCCCAGTCGATATCGATTTAAAAAACTGGAACAATAAATATCGTGTAGCAAAAATTCACTGAACCAACTCCAGTTTGCCTATTGTCCCAACAAATTTGTCAATTATACATTTTAGATACGTCCGAGTGCATTTTCTTTTATAGCTCTGCTTTCCACACCATCCTGACCCACAAACTGGTTAGCAGACTCAGGCCTCTGGGTGTAAAGCCTGTAATAACAAATTCCATTTTTTACATTCACAAGAATGTGTATCCCCAGAATGGACCCAACAACTAAACATGCTGACAACACTACCATAGTACACCATGAACAGGTAATCAAATGGCTACCCGGACTATTTGCATTGTGTGCCCCCCCAACCCCTCTTTTACGCTGCTGCTACTCTGTTTATCATATATGCATAGTCACTTTAACCATATCTACATGTACATACTACCTCAATTGGCCCGACCAACCAGTGCCCCTGCACATTGGCTAACCGGGCTATCTGCATTGTGTCCCGCCAACCCCTCTTTTACGCTACTGCTACTCTGTTCATCATATATGCATAGTCACTTTAACCATATCTACATGTACATACTACCTCAATCAGCCTGACTAACCGGTGCCTGTAAATCGCCTCGCTACTGTTATTTTTCACTCTTTTTTACTGTTGTTTTTATTTCTTTACTTACCTATTGTTCACCTAATACCTTTTTTGCACTGTTGGTTAGAGCCTGTAAGTAAGCATTTCACTGTAAGGTCTACACCTGTTGTATTAGGCGCACGTGACAAATACACTTTGATTTGATGAAGGAGCTGTGGGACCTAACATAATGGTGATAGGACAAGTCTCAGTGTAAGCAAAACAAAGATGGTGGTACTTAACCATTCTCCCATCTACTGTACATTGACATGGAGATGATCAGCAGCTTCAAGTTCCTGGGCACCCTGATATCCTTTCCTGCCCTCAGTCACTTCACTCAAAATGTCCCACCAGTGCTTCTCCACTACCCACATCAACTTGCTGCACCACGACTTATGTACAAACTACAGCGTCTGTTTTTATTGACATAACACATGTAAATAAAATGTCCATATTTACTGTAAGATTTATTTATGGTAACATTAGTCCCTTGACATACATGACTAAACTACTCTGCATAATGCTCATTTACCCACTAAGAAATCATACATTTATTAAAGCTGCGTTATGTATTACTGTGTCCAATTGATTCTGGTTGGTTGTAATGTTTTTGAAAACTTTCAACTTTATTTAGCTGATTATTTTAAACAGGAGTTGTTCAATTTGATGAAAACTTTGGTTAGTGTCAGTTGATCTCAAAAAGTATTTGTATAGTTAGACAGGCTTACATTTAAAAATATCAGAAACGATCATAACATCAATCCTTTTGGGACACATCACCAATTAACATTGGCTGCAGTATTCCGAACTTACTAGGTAGTCATGCAATAAACATCTTGGATAATTCCCCTTAAATGAATTCCCTTTAAATCAAATGTTATTTGTCACATGTGTAACCGGTGCTGTACTGCACCGCTGTAACTCTGCGTTGTGTGTGTGGTTGATTGAGACTATGGACGTGGACTTTGGAGATCAGGTAGTTTTAATTAAGCAGAATTCACTCTGCATCCTGCATCTGCATCCAAAAGAAAATAAAACATTTGTAGAGCACATATGTTCTGCGAATCGTCGCCTCTTTCTACAACAGATGCACAATACAAGGGACTGGGATCATTTCAGGAGCTAGCCATCGTTCACACATACAATAGCCTGCTAATACCTCCAGCAGGTATATCTCTCTGGTCACCCCCAAAGCCAATTCCTCCTTTGGCCGTCTCTCCTTCCAGTTCTCTGCTGCCAATGACTGGAACGAACTACAAAAATCTCTGAAACTGGAAACACTTATCTCCCTCACTAGCTTTTAGCACCAGCTCACAGACTACTGCACCTGTACATAGCCCATCTATAATTTAGCCCAAACAACTACCTCTTCCCTTACTGTATTTATTTATTTATTTAGCTCCTTTGCACCCCATTATTTCTATTTCTACTTTGCACTTTCTTCCACTACAAATCTACCATTCCAGTGTTTAACTTGCTATATTGTATTTACTTTGCCACCATGGCCTTTTTTGCCTTTACCTCCCTTATCTCCCCTCATTTGCTCACATTGTATATAGACTTTTTTTCCCACTGTATTATTGACTGTATGTTTGTTTTACTCCATGTGTAACTGTGTTGTTGTATGTGTCGAACTGCTTTGCTTTATCTTGGCCAGGTCGCAATTGTAAATGAGAACTTGTTCTCAACTTGCCTACCTGGTTAAATAAAGGTGAAATGAAATAATAAAGATGTGGAACGCTACTCACGCTGCGTCTTGGTCCTATTATTCCAACGAACGTGACATCTACATTATGGGGCAGAATATTTAAGTGCCTTTGAAGGGGGTATGGTAGTAGGTACCAGGCACACCGGTTTGAGTGTGTCAAGAACTGCAGCCCTGCTGGGTTTTTCATCCTCAACAGTTTCCCGTGTGTATAAAGAATGGTTCACCACCCAAAAGAAATCCATCCAACTTGACACAACTGTGGGAAGCATTGGAGTCAACATGGGCCAGCATAGCATCCCTGTGGAACGCTTTCGATACCTTGTAGAGTCCATGCCAATAGAGTCGCATTTAGGTTGTTCTGATGGCAAAGGAGGGTGCAACTCAATATTAGGAAAGTGTTCCTAATGTTTCGTCCACCCGGTGTATATACCACTTAGCAGACTTTTATGAAAAGTGACTTCCAGTGACTGCAGGAATTGAACCCAGGACTCTGGTGAAGCTAGCAGCATGTGCTCTTACAAAGGACATGAAGACTACCTTTATATTCAACAATGATACAGGTGTCCATTTCGGGGTGCACTTCATCCTTCAGAATCATGATTCTGAGGTGCACATCAATCTGACGGAGATAACAACAGGAGAAGGGCATTAAAGAAGAGCCTTTTGACAGAGGTTCCTGTATCGTATAAACTGTTCATACAAAGTGAGCTGTTTATGCTTACGTTTTGCCAAATGCCAAAGGGAACTACGTTGATATTTGTCAGCTGCACCTGACTTTTCTCCAGCATCCTGTAACATTATTCAAACGAGGACAGCATAAACCCACAAAGGTGACACCCTCATTTGTTTTATGGTTGTAAAACCATGTTAATGTGTGACATATTTATATAGATATAGATAACCCTTACCAGAACACTGGCCTTGATGTGTCGCCAACATAAATAGGAACATCTGGTCTCGTCGCAGAGAGGGATTTTAAGGTTGGGTAGCTGAAAATTGATTTTTCAGGAATTATCTTAAAACTTCCTGTCTTTCTGTATGCTCATCCTCATGAGAAAAATTCTGCTTACTTCCATAATTAGAGTCCCACTTTAAACTAAGTACAACTTATAATGGCTTAATATATCTTACATAAATGCTTCACATATCATCTATAAACCTATCTCATACTCTATAAATGGTGTATAAACATACATAGTTTATACACCATTTATACACCACCCTTTATATACCATTTATAGAATATGACACACGCTTATAGATGATCTGTGAAGCATTTGTGTAGTGCTTAAGAAACTTCATGCATTCTATATAACGCCTTTATACTTCGTTTAAAGTGGGACCAAAATTATAAATACATTGAAATCAGTGGTGGCTGGTGGGTGGAGATTGCGGAGGACGGGCTCATTGTAATGGTTGTGTTTGATGTGTTTGATACTTTCAATCAATTCCCTTCCAGTTTCACTGAGCCCATCCTCCTATATCAATCCATTTCATTCTACCATCTCTACATACCTGTACCATCTCTACATACCTGTACCATACAGGTACCATCTCTACATACCTGTACCATCCTGCATACAGGTACCATCTCTACATACCTGTACCATACAGGTACCATCTCTACATACCTGTACCATCCTCCATACAGGTACCATCTCTACATACCTGTACCATACTCCATACCTCTACCATCCTCCATACAGGTACCATCCTGCATACAGGTACCATCTCTACATACCTGTACCATACTCCATACAGGTACCATCTCTACATACCTGTACCATACTCCATACCTGTACCATCCTGCATACAGGTACCATCTCTACATACCTGTACCATACAGGTACCATCTCTACATACCGGTACCATGCTCCATACAGGTACCATCTCTACATACCTGTACCATCCTCCATACAGGTACCATCTCTACATACCGGTACCATACTCCATACAGGTACCATCTCTACATACCTGTACCATCCTCCATACAGGTACCATCTCTACATACCGGTACCATACTCCATACAGGTACCATCTCTACATACCTGTACCATCCTCCATACAGGCACCATCTCTACATACCTGTAACATACTCCATACAGGCACCATCTCTACATACCTGTACCATACTCCATACAGGTACCATCTCTACATACCTGTACCATACTCCATACAGGCACCATCTCTACATACCTGAGGGGGTTGGAGTGCATGTGGCTGATGTAGATGAGGTCGGCCATGCACAGCCTCTCCATGGAGTCAGCAGGGGCTCGTGGAGCAGCCACCAGCCCCTGGCGAAGGCCGGACCCGTCAGCCAGGGGTCGAATATCATCTTCTTCCCCCCTAGCTGGAGCTCCATGCATGCATGGGTGAGGTAGGTCACCTGGAGGAACATGAAGGTCGAGTTTGGGGTGGAGAATCTTGTCGCCCGACGTGCTATCATTTTAGATTTACGTGCGGCGCGGTTGACCATCAATCACACCGATTTAAATAGCCTGTCGGCCATATGGGAAAAACTCAGAGGTGTCGGAGTTGGGAATGTCGTTTCTGTGTCTCTGGAATTTAAATGAAGACATAGGGGAGATGGTCAAAAGTCATCTGTGACCAACTGTCGCTCAGAGTCCCAGCAATGTGTCCTGCACTGTTGTTGGGCATGGCTGTGATCGGAGGTCTATCCCGATACGTTATCTACAATCTTGGATGGCGGTTGGTGAAAGCTTTCAACCTTTGCCCATCTCCCTTATGTGTCCCAGGCTTAAGTTTGGAACTGCAGCCTTTCAGGTGAGAACACACCCTCAGATCTCACATTATAAAGCTTGGCACTGCAGCCTTTCAAGTGAGAACACACCCTCAGATCTCACATTATAAAGTTTGGCACTGCAGCCTTTCAGGTGAGAACACACCCTCAGATCTCACATTATAAAGTTTGGCACTGCAGCCTTTCAGGTGAGAACACACCCTCAGATCTCACATTATAAAGCTTGGCACTGCAGCCTTTCAGGTGAGAACACACCCTCAGATCTCACATTATAAAGCTTGGCACTGCAGCCTTTCAGGTGAGAACACACCCTCAGATCTCACATTATAAAGCTTGGCACTGCAGCCTTTCAGGTGAGAACACATCCTCAGATCTCACATTATAAAGCTTGGCACTGCAGCCTTTCAGGTGAGAACACATCCTCAGATCTCACATTATAAAGCTTGGCACTGCAGCCTTTCAGGTGAGAACACATCCTCAGATCTCACATTATAAAGCTTGGCACTGCAGCCTTTCAGGTGAGAACACACCCTCAGATCTCACATTATAAAGCTTGGCACTGCAGCCTTTCAGGTGAGAACACACCCTCAGATCTCATATTATAAAGCTTGGCACTGCAGCCTTTCAGGTGAGAACACATCCTCAGATCTCACATTATTAAAGTGGTGATGAGATCAAAGATGAGTCAAAGATTTTGTAGACACACAACTCTCGGTTATCATTTTAAGGCTAATATTTGATTCACTCCGGGTAATTACTAACTAGCCTTGAATCATAGCTAGTGTTTGTGTTCTTGTCACACATTTGTGACTAAACAACATGGGAATGTGTTCCAGATTAGTTTCAACCAGCCTGGTGAAGACATCTTTTTCATGACGAGACCAAGATCACAACCAGATCAAGACATATTTTTCTGACCATAACAAAACATCTTTATACAACCAGTATCCATCCTGACCATGACGTCATGTAAGATGTCATAATGTAATTGCAACCAGTTTTGCCCACTGGGAAAGGCCTCAGATCTGTCCAGCCGTGGGTGTGTGTGACGCGCTGTACTCACAGTCACCTCTCCCTCCTGCAGTTCCTGTGGATCCTGGGGATCTGCCGACCAGGGGTCCCAGACGATCACCTCCACGAGCTGAAGACCACCCTCGTCTGTCATCACGACGTCTGCATTAGCAAAATCAAGCCAAAGTCAAAACTCTTCCGATGAGTAATCAAATTAATTACTTCTATTTGACTATCTTAATGTACATATAGACATATTAAACATCTGACTTATTATTTACACTGTGTTCCTCATGTCATTTTTAGACGGCCAAAGGAATGGACAGCTGGAGCTGGGCACTATGATGGAAAATTGGAAGATTATTTTATAATACTTTTATTGCATCAAATGGTTGTTTTATGCAACAGAATAGGGGATTCTTCTAACTACTGTGTGTGTGTGTTCTACTGAGGATGGGCCTCTGGGAGATAATACTGACAGGAGATTTATGATGTCTTTTGGGTGATTAAACCTAAGGAGGCCGCATTTCAGAGCATGAGTTAATGTTTCTGTTCTAGATGATACCAGGGAGAGATGACCCCAGGGCCAGACCCTGGTCTGTACACAAAGATGAATGTTTTTACAGCAGATACTGTCTGCTATGAATTATAGGTATCTTTCATACAAATCTTAACCTTGTGACCCATTCTATTCATCTGTTGTTCGTCATGTAGGTTGAAAGGGGTGTATCTTGGCTATAAAAATACCTTTGTACTTTTGTCTCGGGGCTCTCAACGAATCATCTGAGCGTGAATCGTCGACCAGGCATCATTATCGTAGAGCACTCAATCGATTCACTTTATATGTGTGCGTTGTATTGACCTGCTCCCTTATTAATAGGTGATTAAAGATTTAGTATAAGTATAACTCTGACTTGTGCGATGAGTCTGTCTCTCCTCATTTGATAGTAAAGAAATGAGCCACCACATTTGGCAATGGGGATGTAAATCTTCACTTGGTGACTGCTCCTGATGACCTGGGTAAATCGTGCATGAGGGATCCCTCAAACTTGGGATCTCAGGGAGACCACACTTCGGGAACGAAGCAGATGGACCAACCTAAGATCTGAGAGGCAGCGAGCCGAGTGGATACCACATCTCCAACTTAGTTAAAAAATAAATAAAGAGGTGAGCGACACACACAAAGTGGTTAAGAAAAGTCTTTGTTACGTAGGCTCTGAGTGTGAATTCCTGTGTGAGGGGGGCACCTTGGAGGCGTAAACAGGGCCGAGTCAGTGGAGGATGATCTGAGAGTTAGTCGACTCAAAGACACCCATCAGTGGTCGGTTGTGGGCGACCTAGAGCCGTCCTGACACTGAATTGATCCCAGTGGGGATTGGTGCGGTCTGTAGGGGTGAGGGGCCAGGGTGACTGTGTGTTCTGTGTGAAACACGGTACTTGGTGAAGCCCTATTGGAAGAAGGACCTCATTCTGAAAGTGTCTGTGTGACTGTCTAAGTGACCCTCAGGTGGTGAATTCCAATTATTTTAAATGTGCTAGCCAGGTATGCCATGGGTTTGGTAATTTAGCGTTAAATATCTAGAATCTGTGTGAACTACTTTTTGCCATTTAACGTTAAAACATCCTTAATCTGTGTGAACTAGTTAAGACCATTTATGATATAGTATAAGATAGGAATGTGCACCTGTAATTGTTTTAAACCTGTACCCCATTTTAGAAGTATTGAAAGATGTAAATGTATGAGTTGCATTATCCTAGGAACTAACCATGACATAGAAATGAGAAAATATTCCTGCAGGTTGAAATATTGTCAAAAAACATAATTGATTCGGTATGTTTGGGAATAGCATTGTGTGACTGTGATATGAGAGTTGTGGAAATTAGTCTTAATCTGAATTTTAGATAGTAACATAAAGAGATATGCTTAATCATATGATTGACATTTGGATAATAAGCTTTGATATAACGTTATCTTGGGGTTCTGTTCCTTCACTGCCCATCATTTTAGGAAGCAGCGGAAGGTCTACAGTTCCTGAGAGGCTTGATTTTGCTGTGGTCTCTGGGAGGTTAGAGAACCGTTGAGGATCCCATGACGGGCCGGTCCTTGTCCGGGAAACAAAAGTGACTTTTTTTGGTTCTGCTGGGAGTATGTTTGGAGAGCTGCTTCGTAGTTATTGTAGCAATATTGATGTTACACAGGAAACGGAAACCAGTTGTTACTGACTTTATTAATGTGCTTGTTGACAACATGCCTAGTAAAGTTTGCTTAACTTTATATCTTTGTCTGTCGTGACTACAACACAAAGCATATTGAAACAGGGTGATAACGGTACTTAAAAGAACCTGGATCTCATCGATGTCAGTGAAGAATACATCCCAGGCGGCAGTTTGAAAAAGTGCCGTATTTACAGGCTAGTCATCACACCGAACGTCAACGTTAGCTGGCTATCGTGAGTGACTCTATGCTAAAAGCTAGCTGGCAATTGGATACAAAAAGATTTGTGAGTAGCTAACATTCCATTCTACAAAAAAATCACCATGGAAAATGCACTGAAACCTCTGTGAAAAATGTACTATGATGATTGTAATTTAGCACTGACCTGGAAAAGATGGAAAGAGGAATTCAATTTGTACATGGCTCTTACAATGAGAGAAAAACCTGAGGATTACAAAGTGAAGCTACTGTATTATCTCATTGAGGAAAAAGGCAGAGAGATTTGTGAGACCCTATGTGTGGTCAGTACCAAAGACAATCTCTCTGTTGAGAGAGCGTGAGGATGTTCTCTGCATCACACTAGGGCCAAAGTCAGAGAGCATCAACGTGGTGCAGGAGAAAACCACAGTGCCCAATGCAGCTCTCTTTACAATCATGCTGGCCAACAAAAAGTCAGTCAGATTTCAGCTAGATTGTGGTGCTAATGTTATTCCTGCAAACCTCATAAAAGCCAGTCACCTAGAGCCCTGCAGTCAGGTATTGGTGATGTATAACAAGAGTACTCTGACGCCACTGGGGAAGTGCACACTTAAAGTGATCAATCCACGCAATAAGAAAACCTACCGAGTTGAGTTCATCGTATTCAACAAGAATGTGCACAGGCCCATTCTAGACAGTAAGGCTATCCAGGCAATGGAGTTGATTAATGTGCAGCATCACAACATCCTGGCCATCGAGAAAACAACAGGATCCTGGACTAAAAGAGCAAATTAAACGGGAGTACTCTGATGTATTTCAGGGAGATGGATGCTTACCCGGCAAACTGAAGCTGGAAGTGGATGAGCGAGTGGAGCCCGTCCAGCTGCCAAAGAGAAGAGTGCCAGTAGCACTATATAAACCACTCAAAGAGGAGCTCAGTGGTCTATTTTATTTATTTATTTTTGAGAAAAGAAGGATGATAAAAGCAGTTGAAAAATGCACAGATTTGATTAGCAGCCTGATCTTAGTGAAGAAACCGTCTGGAAAACTAAGAGTGTGTATTGATCCGAAACCTCTCAACAAGGTGCTCAAGAGGAGCCATTACCCACTTCCTACTATTGAAGACGTGCTGTCAGATCTGAACAGAGCACGCGTGTTCTCTGTTTGTGATGTAAAAAACGGATTTTGGCATGTGGAACTGGAGGAGAAATCCAGCTATCTCACCACGTTCTCTACTCCCATGGGACGCTACAGGTGGCTGCGCATGCCAATGGGAATCAGTCCAGCCCCAGAGATCTTTCAGAGGAAGTTGAACCAGGCAATGGAAGGTCTTCCAGTAGTCAAAATCATTGCAGAGGACATCCTGATTGTGGGAGAAGGAGACAACGATGAAGCGGCGACTCTGGACCATGACAAAAACCTGAAAATGCTCCTGGACAGATGCAGGAAGCTCAATATCAAGCAGAATCCGAAAAAGCTGCAGCTCAGGCAGAAGGAAGTGCCCTACATTGGCCACCTGCTAACATCAGAGGGGTTAAAAGTGGACCCAGGAAAAGTGACAGCCATGAAACAGATGCCTAGGCCTACAGATGTGCAAATAGACCTAAAATGGCAAATAGACTAATTCAAAAAGCCATTCAATAACCTTTCAGATTGAGGAAATGGCAGCTCAACTTACCCAGCTCATCCTGTGTGAAGCTGTTGGGAGGGTTCTGCATAGTTGAGACGTTCAGCTTCCAGTAGTGTTTTGTACATCGGACCGTCCTGTATCAGAAAAACCTTTAAGTCCCATTGAATAGATATGTTATATCTAAGCCTCGGTATTAAAGAGGAAGTTCATGATTTTACCATGTTGATGTTAGATGGTTCCTCAGCCTGAAAGTAGTCTATGGGCCAGGATAAACTGTAATCCATGGTTTGGTATTCTCTAAACAGCCACTACAAACTCCAGCTATCTTTAGTTGTAGAGTCCTGAACTTCCCCTTTAAGTCTACTTACCTTCCATCTAAGTCCTCTATGTCTTTGATGAACAGGCCTCCTTGGTGTTTGCATTGGTTCTTGCAGGCCTTCAGCTCTCCATTTTCTTTGTATATGATGTAGCACTTGCCATCATCTGGGCTCTTCTTAAAGTTGATGCCATCTTTGAGTGAGAACACCGCCTCAGAGTCCAGGGACAGCACTGTCTTTGAAGACTGGGCTGTCATTTGAGTGGTTGAATTGAAGTGCTGATGAGAAAAGTAGAGGAGTATATGTGGATGGGACTCGTAAGAAGAATTTACAGGTGAACAAAACAGAAGTAATAGATAAAGGCAACAAAAAATCAATCCAGTTTATTACAAGTTGCAACAGGGAGATACTTCCAGCACAGAACCAGAGAAAATGTCTGACTGGCCTTATATCCTAATCAGCAGACAACTGTTCTGTAAACATCAGCCCCAGAGGCTTGTGGGAAGTCCAAACAACAAGTAAGTGACATTGCTACAGAATCACAGTGTTCAGACAATACAATAATAATCAGTGTGTCCTCGGTCCTTGTATCTCCAGTCTGGCATCAAACACTATCAACAGATATGAGTTTATTCCATAATATACAGCATCGAGGCTAGTGACCATCAACTCGAGTATCCCAAACAAAACACTGGAAATTGTGTATCACAAAAAGGGGAAATATATGAATATAAGGTAAAACTTTTCTTGATACCTAGTGTCATAACACATTATGACACGGTCATAACCATGTCATACTATGTCATAACAGCTGACATAACATGCTCATAACACTGTTACATATGTTTAGACCTGTTGTGACATATATTCCGATATTTTATGGGTGGTTATGACACAAGAGTTTCAAAACCCACAAAACCTACCACTCAAGGCAAAACATTCCATTACACCATAGCCTACATGTCCACAGTGTTTTTTTAAAAAATTGACCATATAAATTATCATTGTAATTGTGCACAAAATTATGTCAGACATGCACTTACCCCAATGCTCTGTTTCTGATGACTGGGATGAATGCAAGAGCAGAAGCAGGACAAGACATCCTCTTTTTGACAGATGACTGATATAAGGGCATGTACGTGACAGGCCTATCTGGCTTATGTGATTATGATGGTCATAAAGCTTCTTGACAGTGTCAAAGTGTATTTTCTTAGTCCAAGTAAAGTGACACAGGCTGGTCCTAATTTTATATGACAGTGTCATAAAGTGTATTTTCTACAAGTTGTTTAAAATATGATAGAGAGAGAGAGAGAAAGAGCAAGAGACTTGAACCTACATTTTAGACAATAGCACAGATTGAAAGAACGAAACATTATACCGTTATATTTACATGTTCATGGTTAGTTCAAATGACTAATATCTAGATTCAAACAAATGTCAGTTCAGTGACACTTTGGGAACTAAATATTACATGGAATTATCAGGATCAGGAGCAGACCTGGGTACAAATACATGCGTATTTATATTTGAAATACTTATTTTATGTGTGAATATGAGAATTATGTGGTCAAAATTCGCTACCTCTTTTAACATGTCCTACAAATAGCCTACTATCTGAAAAATATTTTCAAATATTGTTTCCAAACACATTCTTCCAAATACCCTAGGAACAAACAGAAAGTGGGTTCAAATGCATAGAGTATTTAAATATTTTTATATTTCAATATTTTCAAATGCAGAAAAATACTTTTTAAGTGTATTTCCAAATACATTCCAATATTCAACTACTTGTATTTTCAAGTAAGTACTTCGAAATGTCTTTGAAAGTTATTGAAATACCTCAAATTTGAACATGGGTCTGAATAGGAGACTATTTTTTGGTTGTAAGAGCAATCATCCTCAATTCATTGTTTTTTTATTTCACATATGACTGAAACTCATCCAAAGTTAACTTGTAAACTTGAAATTCAATTAACAGTTTCACAGAGTTCACAGAGCTTAATTTGTGTAAACTACCATGAGCAAAATATATAAATTGGCTAAATATTTTAATGCTATTAAGTGCTATCCTCTGGGAATACAATGTACATCTCGCTGTATATGTTCGTAGCGAAATAAATGAAATTCAATATTACAAAGAATTGATCTGTTAAACAACTATTGTCTGTCACCTTTAAACATTGTACATTTCTTAATAGTCACAACATAGCAAATATTAAGAGAGAAGCATAAATAATAAAGAGCATTACCTTGTGCAGACTGTCATGTTGACTTGACACTTTGGAATTTGAAGTTTAGACCAGATGAGTCTTCTTTGTGCTTTGCATTGAGCAGTGAACGAATTGTTGTTACTTAACAAGAAGAAACAAGTGTTTGCCTCAGGAAATCCACTCGAAAGAAAAGAGGTACAGAGAGAGAGATGAAGAAAGAGATAAAAAGGTGAGATGCCAAGTAGAAGGATAAGGTTGCAACAGATAATGTCACAGGGAGACTCTGCCGGATGGGCATTAAGAATATGGCAAATGCCCCCTTCAAAGCGAGGCAACGTATCGATCCCCGCCCGTATGAGAGGGTGTGCCTCTCTACAGCCAATGAACTAAACAAGTTATTCACTCGCTTTGAAGCGGGGGCGCCCCGCTCCCCCTTCCTGTGTGAAGGAGGATGTCATGGCAACCGAGAGCGCCCATGTCAGCAATGAGGAAGTAGGACCAGTGTTCAAAAGCACCGGAGACGAAAGAGCCCGGGGCCTGATAACATAAGTGGTCGTGTCTTGAAACACTGTTCCACTCAGCTGAGCGGTGTCTTCTGCAGTGTCTTCTGCTCTTCTTCTAGCGGTCCCTGGATACATTGGAAATTCCATCTCTATGGAAAAAATGTTATTATTATACCTGTCTCAAAACCTCTCATCCATCTGCATCAAATGACTACAGACCTGTCTCTCATACCTCTATCTTGATTAAAGCTCTTAGAAAGATCATCAAGAACATACATCATCACCAACACACCAGACACCTTCTTGACCCCCTCCCAATTTTGCACACCAGTCAGAGAGGAACAGATGATGCCAACCTCTAGCTCTTACATCTGGGTGAACATGCATTTGGAGGGCAGTAAAACCCATGTGTGTATCCATGGTCACAGATTCTACTTCAGCATTTAACACCTATAATCCATTGGTCCTCGCGGACGGACTGGAGGAGCTTCGGACTGAATGCTATGCTATCACATGGATCACCAACTTCCTAACTGATAGGTCTCAGCAGGTACGAGTTGGCAACACACTCTCTGAGGTGTGCACTACTTCAGTTGGAACCCCCCAGGGCAGTGTTCTTTCACCAGACTATACATACTGTATACAGACAGCTGCCGGAGCCAGTTCCCAGGCCGCCACTGATCAAATATGCTGACGACACTTTGTTCACTCTACTTGAAGGGGATAAGACAGAGCCCGGCCGGCTCTGAATGATTTTAATGTTTGGTTTGAGTCATCCCATCTAAAATTAAATACATCAAAAAACAAAGGACTTGGTGATTGACTTTCAAAGGAACACGACTATGCACACACCATCGCTGATCAATTGTGAGCCCATTGAAATAGTGGAGGAGTACAAATACCTTGGGCTAGTCACTGACAACAAGCTGTCCTGGGATCAGTGTACTGGCGCTATTTTGAAGAAAGGAACAGAGACTGTATTTCCTACGGAAACTGTACTTTTCTAATGTTGATCTAACCTTCATGGTTCTCTATTATAAATCATTCATTGAGAGCATTCTGTCCTACTACTTGACTGCTGGTTTGGGAATATCAAAGTTGCATAGAAAATAGGTTCTGAAAGATAGTCAGGACTTGCAGGAAAATCATGGGGCAGCAACAGCAGAACTGTCCATCTCTCTACCTGGGCAGAGCCCTCCAGAAGGCTAATAAATAGTGGTTGACTCTTCCCATACCTTCCACTTCCGAATACCAGCTCCTTCCCTCTGGATGCAGGTACGACTACCGAAGTTACAAAAAATAGGGCCAAGTACTCTTTTATTCCGAATGCAATTCTGCAACTTAACAAATGTTTGACTACATTGCACTTAGCACTGCACTATGAAACTGCACTTACCCTGCCTAATTGCTTGGAAATATCCTTTGATATTAAAAAAAACATGTTTTAAATGTGATATATTTTATGACTGCTGCAAAATAAATTGCCCCTCTGGGGGACTTAGGGTTTCTGAATCTGATGTATTACTATACAAAAATGACATCATTGTGTACAAATTATTTTGAAATCCAGAAAGTGAACAAACATGTTCTTCTTCTTTTTTTTAAATGAACAGCAACAAGAGGCATCTTTTAACATCAAGTACTTTCGGAGAAAAGACTTTGTTCAAGAATTAAAATAGCCTGGTATATAATAACTGTGACACAAAAGTAAAAGGAAATAGATTAAGACAAAAAGGTCAGTAGGGGTGGTTAGTTATGCACTAGTATAGCTGTTTGTGTGTGTGTGTGTGTGTGGTGTGTGTGTGTGTTGTGTGTGTGTGTGTGTGTGTGTGTGTGGTGTGTTGTGTGTGTGTGTGTGTGTGTGAATGCTCATGGAACAGGTGTTTGACCTAGTCGTGTGTGTGTTTGTGCTCACGGGATAGGTTTTGTGACTTGCCTCAAGCTATTTTATGTTTTTCCACATGACTGGTTGGTGTCATGAAGCAGTGCCTGACATGCAGGGAAGTATGAAGGTTTGAATTAAAAGTAGTAGTGGTAGTAATGGTTGTTCATTGGCTATGGGTTAGTTTAAAGTGAGTTGTTTTGGGGTGGTTTGTAGGTGTGGAGTTATTATAATGGGTATAATGGAGTAGTATTGTAGGCTTAGAGTGAGTACTATAACATTATAAAGCCATAGAATGTCCTTTTTAAGCTCTCAAAATGTTTTTAGTTTCAACAACCTGTAAGTTCTGTGGCAGCGCGATTTCAGTTAAGAATATTGAAGCCGGCATTCCATCTTTGAAATGAATGGGGATACAACAAGCGTTACAGTGTATAAAGTATGAATGGTAGCAAAAATCTGTGTTGAAGCTATCTAAGTTGAGTCAGTCTGCCAAATTTCAGCATTTGGTTGTAGTTTATGTAAGTTTAAATGTTTCAAGAGCAGTGGCGAATCCACATTTTGCCTTTGAGGTCTAAGGAGCTTTTATGCTCATTTAAAATGGTTATAGTTCCAAAAGTACAAATAGTATCCACAATCTTTTGACTCGCAATCTACGTTGAGTCAGTCTGTACATGTCAGCGTTGGTTTGGTGTTTGTTGCTTCAACGGTTCAACGAGCTGTTGGCGATCAAATATTTCCCATTGTAGACCCTATGGAGTGCTTATGCTAATTAGATTTGTTTTACTTTTAGTAATTTAGCAGACGGTCTTATTCAGAGAGACTTACAGTAGCGAGCTTCATACATTTTAATACTTTTTCGTACTGTTGAAGCCTGCATTCATCTTTGAATGAAGGGGATACAACAAGCGTTATAGTGTATAAAGTATGAATGGTAGCAAAAATCGGTGTGTGAAGCTATCTAAGTTCAGTCAGTCTGCACATTCAGCGTGGTTATAGTTGTAAGAGTATAAATGGTATCAAAAAGCTAAATGGTATCTAAAAAATTCATTCCAAAGTTAACTTGTAAACATGAAATTCATAACAGTTTCAGCAAACCCTTTCTTTCAGGACTTGACAAATAAAACATGTAGAGTTGAAGATGATTATTTGGTATGGTCAATGATTCCGGGTCCTCCTTAAATCCTAACCATAACCCCCAACCTTAACCTCGACCCTATTCCTTAACCGGAACTTCTATGGGGTAGGGAAATTGTAATGATCCCGGATAACACATAAATATTTGGTGTACAGCACACCGATACCGGCAGAAAGTGGTAAATATGATTCAAGGACAAATAAGTAAAGCACAAAATAATGTTTTTCAGTCAATTTTTTTTTATATTCATCTTTTGAACTGTCATTGTAATTCGATGTAATTCTTCTGCATTTTAATCTTTGTAGAGTTCAGAGCTTATTTTATGTAAACTACCATAAGCAAAATATAAATTAGCTAAATGTTTTAATGCTATTAAGTGTATATCCTCTGGGAATACAATGTACATCTCACTGTATATCTTTGTAGCGAAATAAATGAAATTCAATATAATGTATTTATCTGTTAAACAACTTTTGCCTGTCACCTTTAAACAATGTACATTTCTTAATAGTCACAACATAGCAAATATTAAGAGAGAAGCATAAATAATAAAGAGCATTACCTTGTGCAGACTGTCATGTGACTGGACACTTTAGAATTTGAAGTTTAGACCCAGTGAGTCTTTCTTTGTGCATTTGCATTGAGCAGTGAACGAATTGTTGATGGAGGGTGATGAGAGGGTGTGCCTCTCTAAACTATGGAAGGCCAAGAATTTCCAATCGTCTTGCCGGAACTCGTCTTAACACTTGTAATTATCATATTTCACTTGCTTTTTTCAAGTGTCAAATGTCATTTTTTGTACACAGATTTTTCACCTATCCAGTGTGTGTTTACAGGCAATTTGAACACTTGTTATGGGCAATTTTACATGCGTTCATTACACCTGTTCAATGTGCATTTACACGTGATTAGAACGCTTGTTATTGTATGAAACCGCGATTGGGTCTAAAGCACCATGGTCAACAACGCAATCTTTTTAATGCTAAGCGTGTAACAGTAAAGCAGGTGCAGGTGCTTAAGTTAACCGCCTAAACGCGCTCAAATAAGCACGTGCAAATGTGTTTGCCGGCGGTCCAACATGTGCTAAATAAACGGCTTTGCAATCGGTCCTGCACCACGTCCAATTAACGCCTACATCTGCTAATATACACTTACACACGCTAATTTAACACATTCTTTAAATGTTAATTTAACTAGCCAATTTCCCTAGCTCCTCCTTTCAACCAGATTTCGCTGTTTGAAGGAACGTCCTTTCCACTGCAAGCAGAGTAGGAACCCTCACAAGTTAACGGTTTTGTCTTTGAACATTGTGTTACTGAATCATCAAGTTAATCCGCGAGTTACAGTGGAAGGATATGTTTCTAATCACTGGCTATAAAAATTCAGCAACATTAATCAAGCACCAGGATCAGCAGTGCTTAGCATAAAACTAAATCAGATACTGGCTAGTTAATCTAGCTAACGTCGATAGCCTTGAACCCTGGCCATATTATATTCATATAGTTAGCCTGCCCGGCCATACTGCTAGCCGCAGTGAACAGCGCTGTCATGTTTTATTAAACAGCCATGCCTGAAAAAACATGTCAACTACAACAGCCACGGAACACACATTGGACAATGTTAGTACTATCAAGGTAAATTACATACTAGCAACGATTGTTGCTTGAATTCATGGCCAGGCATACATAGATTAGACAACAGATACTCCAAAAATCATCCTGCTCAAAATCCTGGTAGTTGGCGATTTTTGGACTATGGTCAGTCTCTATATGCTTTATCATTGACTAAAGGAAGACAAGCTACCTAAATGTGACTTATCGGATAGTACTGAAGCAGGACATGTTTTTTGAGTTACGTTTTAGCCCAAAGCCTTGTATTTAAGCAAAACAACAGCTGAATGTAGGCAATTTCTTCAGCCCGACTGGCTGTCATTTCAATGCTAGCGTTAGCTGCGCTAGCTCGCGATTAGCATGAAGACACTGAAAAGCTCACAAAGCACATTTTGCCAGTGAAAACCTTGTAAAACCTTTACTAACATCTACAACATATCAGCTTTCCAGCAGAGTAGACTAATGTTCACGATCACTTTGTTTTAGGAATATTTACACTCCATCGAAGCCTATTAGGGTAAAATAACAACTTCAGGAATATACCTATTGCTATATAGTATGCTTCAAGGGAATAGGGTTCCCATTCCTTCTGCTTTATTTTCAAACAATTGTGTCTTGCAGAAGGGAACCATGAAGAGGAGCTTGGAGTGGGCAAGGGGGAGGGTTGATAAAGCAGCAGAGAAGACCTGATTTATCAAGTATGACAGTTAATTCTGGTGATTCTCACCTGGTTGGCATTTACAACACGGCAAGGTATGCAACATTAATGCCCAATCAAATATCCAATGTTATTAAAACATATAACCCAATCTACGGTCAAGCAACGTTTAATGTCAGGTGTGTGTTATGAACTATAAACAATCCTTGGAGTCAATGAATCAATTGAGAGTGACTACAATTAGAAATGATTTTAAAACCACTGTGCCAGTAAAGATGACTAAAAAAGGATCTGCTCTTATGGTTCTGTTTACATTTTTTCAGACACTTTCAATCCGACACCTTGTTAATGTTGACGTCAGCAGAACGTCTTCAGCAACCGTAGATGAGAGCCGCGGTTGGCGTTTTTGACTGCAGTGTCTGTGTGGGTGTACCAGGAAAGAACGTTAGAAGTGAGGTCCAACAAGGAAAGAACGTAGAAGTTAGGTCCACAGGAAAGAACGTTAAGTAGTTAGGTCCACCAGGAAAGACATTAGAAGTTAGGTCCACCAGGAAAACATTAGAAGTTAGTCCCCATGATATCGAAGCTTCTTACCATCTCCACCGGCAGCCCCAGTCGATATCGATTTAAAAAAACTGGAACAATAAATATCGTGTAGCAAAAATTCACTGAACCAACTCCAGTTTGCCTATTGTCCCAACAAATTGTCAATTATACATTTTAGATACGTCCGAGTGCATTTCTTTTATAGCTCTGCTTTCCACACATCCTGACCCACAAACTGGTTAGCAGACTCAGGCCTCTGGGTGTAAAGCCTGTAATAACAAATTCCATTTTTTACATTCACAAGAATGTGTATCCCCAGAATGGACCCAACAACTAAACATGCTGACAACACTACATAGTACACCATGAACAGGTAATCAAATGGCTACCCGGACTATTTGCATTGTGTGCCCCCCAACCCCTCTTTTACGCTGCTGCTACTCTGTTTATCATATATGCATAGTCACTTTAACCATATCTACATGTACATACTACCTCAATTGGCCCGACCAACCAGTGCCCCTGCACATTGGCTAACCGGGCTATCTGCATTGTGTCCCGCCAACCCCTCTTTTACGCTACTGCTACTCTGTTCATCATATATGCATAGTCACTTTAACCATATCTACATGTACATACTACCTCAATCAGCCTGACTAACCGGTGCCTGTAAATCGCCTCGCTACTGTTATTTTTCACTCTTTTTTACTGTTGTTTTTATTTCTTTACTTACCTATTGTTCACCTAATACCTTTTTTGCACTGTTGTTTAGAGCCTGTAAGTAAGCATTTCACTGTAGGTCTACACCTGTTGATTAGGCGCACGTGACAAATACACTTTGATTTGATGAAGGAGCTGTGGGACCTAACATAATGGTGATAGGACAAGTCTCAGTGTAAGCAAAACAAAGATGGTGGTACTTAACCATTCTCCCATCTACTGTACATTGACATGGAGATGATCAGCAGCTTCAAGTTCCTGGGCACCCTGATATCCTTTCCTGCCCTCAGTCACTTCACTCAAAATGTCCCACCAGTGCTTCTCCACTACCCACATCAACTTGCTGCACCACGACTTATGTACAAACTACAGCGTCTGTTTTTATTGACATAACACATGTAAATAAATGTCCATATTTACTGTAAGATTTATTTATGGTAAACATTAGTCCATTGACATACATGACTAAACTACTCTGCATAATGCTCCATTTACCCACTAAGAAATCATACATTTATAACAGCGGCGTTATGTATACTGTGCCAATTGATTCTGGTGGTTGTAAATGTTTTTGAAAACTTTCAACTTTATTTAGCTGATTATTTTAACAGGAGTGTTCAATTTGATGAAAACTTTGGTTAGTGTTCAGTTGATCTCAAAAAGTATTTGTATAGTTAGACAGGCTTACATTTAAAAATATCAGAAACGATCATAACATCAATCCTTTTGGGACACATCGACCAATTAACCATTGGCTGCAGTATTCCGAACTTACTAGGTAGTCATGCAATAAACATCTTGGATAATTCCCCTTAAATGAATTCCCTTTAATCAATGTTATTTGTCCACATGTGTAACCGGTGCTGTACTGCACCGCTGTAACTCTGCGTTGTGTGTGTGGTTGATTGAGACTATGGACGTGGACTTTGGAGATCAGAGTAGTTTTAATTAAGCAAATTCCTCTGCATCCTGCATCTGCATCCAAAAGAAAATAAAACATTTGTAGAGCACATATGTTCTGCGAATCGTCGCCTCTTTCTACAACAGATGCACAATACAAGGGACTGGGATCATTTCAGGAGCTAGCCATCGTTCACACATACAATAGCCTGCTAATACCTCCAGCAGGTATATCTCTCTGGTCACCCCCAAAGCCAATTCCTCCTTTGGCCGTCTCTCCTTCCAGTTCTCTGCTGCCAATGACTGGAACGAACTACAAAAATCTCTGAAACTGGAAACACTTATCTCCCTCACTAGCTTTTAGCACCAGCTCACAGACTACTGCACCTGTACATAGCCCATCTATAATTTAGCCCAAACACTACCTCTTCCCTTACTGTATTTATTTATTTATTTAGCTCCTTTGCACCCCATTATTTCTATTCTACTTTGCACTTTCTTCCACTACAAATCTACCATTCCAGTGTTTAACTTGCTATATTGTATTTACTTTGCCACCATGGCCTTTTTTGCCTTTACCTCCCTTATCTCCCCTCATTTGCTCACATTGTATATAGACTTTTTTTTCCCACTGTATTATTGACTGTATGTTTGTTTTACTCCATGTGTAACTGTGTTGTTGTATGTGTCGAACTGCTTTGCTTTATCTTGGCCAGGTCGCAATTGTAATGAGAACTTGTTCTCAACTTGCCTACCTGGTTAAATAAGGTGAAATGAAATAATAAAGATGTGGAACGCTACTCACGCTGCGTCTTGGTCCTATATTCCAACGAACGTGACATCTACATTATGGGCAGAATATTTAAGTGCCTTTGAAGGGGGTATGGTAGTATGTACCAGGCACACCGGTTTGAGTGTGTCAAGAACTGCAGCCCTGCTGGGTTTTTCATCCTCAACAGTTTCCCGTGTGTATAAAGAATGGTTCACCACCCAAAAGAAATCCATCCACTTGACACAACTGTGGGAAGCATTGGAGTCAACATGGGCCAGCATAGCATCCCTGTGGAACGCTTTCGATACCTTGTAGAGTCCATGCCAATAGAGTCGCATTTAGGTTGTTCTGATGGCAAAGGAGGGTGCAACTCAATATTAGGAAAGTGTTCCTAATGTTTCGTCCACCCGGGTGTATATACCACTTAGCAGACTTTTATGAAAGTGACTTCCAGTGACTGCAGGAATTGAACCCAGGACTCTGGTGAAGCTAGCAGCATGTGCTCTTACAAAGCGACATGAAGACTACCTTTATATTCAACAATGATACAGGTGTCCATTTCGGGGTGCACTTCATCCTTCAGAATCATGATTCTGAGGTGCACATCATCTGACGGAGATAACAACAGGAGAAGGGCATTAAAGAAGAGCCTTTGACAGAGGTTCCTGTATCGTATAAACTGTTCATACAAAGTGAGCTGTTATGCTTACGTTTTGCCAAATGCCAAAGGGAACTACGTTGATATTTGTCAGCTGCACCTGACTTTTCTCCAGCATCCTGTAACATTATTCAAACGAGGACAGCATAAACCCACAAAGGTGCACCCTCATTTGTTTTATGGTTGTAAAACCATGTTAATGTGTGACATATTTATATAGATATAGATAACCCTTACCAGAACACTGGCCTTGATGTGTCGCCAACATAAATAGGAACATCTGGTCTCGTCGCAGAGGAGGGATTTTAAGGTTGGGTAGCTGAAAATTGATTTTTCAGGAATTATCTTAAACTTCCTGTCTTTCTGTATGCCTCATCCTCATGAGAAAAATTCTGCTTACTTCCATAATTAGAGTCCCACTTTAAACTAAGTACAACTTATAATGGCTTAATATATCTACACAAATGCTTCACATATCATCTATAAACCTATCTCATACTCTATAAATGGTGTATAAACATACATAGTTTATACACCATTTATACACCACCCTTTATATACCATTTATAGAATATGACACACGCTTATAGATGATCTGTGAAGCATTTGTGTAGTGCTTAAGAAACTTCATGCATTCTATATAACGCCTTTATACTTCGTTAAAGTGGGACCAAAATTATAAATACATTGAAAATCAGTGGTGGCTGGTGGGTGGAGATTGCGGAGGACGGGCTCATTGTAATGGTTGTGTTTGATGTGTTTGATACTTCAATCAATTCCCTTCCAGTTTCACTGAGCCCATCCTCCTATATGGCAATCCATTTCATTCTACCATCTCTACATACCTGTACCATCTCTACATACCTGTACCATACAGGTACCATCTCTACATACCTGTAACCATCCTGCATACAGGTACAATCTCTACATACCTGTACCATACAGGTACCATCTCTACATACCTGTACCATCCTCATACAGGTACCATCTCTACATACCTGTACCATACTCATACCTCTACCATCCTCCATACAGGTACCATCCTGCATAAAGGTACATCTCTACCTACCTGTACCATCTCCCATAACAGGTACCGATCTCTACATACCTGTACCATACTCCATACCTGTACCATCCTGCATACAGGTACCATCTCTACATACCTGTACCATACAGGGTACCATCTCTACATACCGGTACCATGCTCCATACAGGTACCATCTCTACATACCTGTACCATCCTCCATACAGGTACCATCTCTACATACGGTACCATACTCCATACAGGTACCCATCTCTACATACCTGTACCATCCTCCATAAATGGTACCATCTCTACATACCGGTACCATACTCCATACAGGTACCATCTCTACATACCTGTACCATCCTCCATACAGGCACCATCTCTAAATACCTGTAACATAACTCCATACAGGCACCATCTCTACATACCTGTACCTAATCCATACAGGTACCATCTCTACATACCTGTACCATACTCCATACAGGCACCATCTCTACATACCTGAGGGGTGAGTGCTGTGGCTGATGTAGATGAGGTCGGCCATGCACAGCCTCTCCATGGAGTCAGCAGGGGCTCGTGGAGCAGCCACCATCCCCTGGCGAAGGCCGGACCCGTCAGCCATGGGTCGATATCATCTTCTTCCCCCCTAGCTGGAGCTCCATGCATGCTGGGTGAGGTAGGTCACCTGGAGGAACATGAAGGTCGAGTTTTGGGGTGGAGAATCTTGTCGCCCGACGTGCTATCATTTTAGATTTACGTGCGGCGCGGTTGACCATCAATCACACCGATTTAAATAGCCTGTCGGCCATATGGGAAAAACTCAGAGGTGTCGGAGTTTGGGAATGTCGTTTCTGTGTCTCTGGAATTTAAATGAAGACATAGGGGAGATGGTCAAAAGTCATCTGTGACCAACTGTCCGCTCAGAGTCCCAGCAATGTGTCCTGCACTGTTGTTGGGCATGGGCTGTGATCGAGGTCTATCCCGATACGTTATCTACAATCTTGGATGGTGGTTGGTGAAAAGCTTTCAACCTTTGCCCATCTCCCTTATGTGTCCCAGGCTTAAGTTTGGGAACTGCAGCCTTTCAGGGAGAACACACCCTCAGATCTCACATTATAAAGCTTGGCACTGCAGCCTTTCAAGTGAGAACACACCCTCAGATCTCACATTATAAAGTTTGGCACTGCAGCCTTTCAGGTGAGAACACAACCTCAGATCTCCCATTATAAAGTTGGCACTGCAGCCTTTCAGGTGAGAACACACCCCAGATCTCACATTATAAAGCTTGGCACTGCAGCCTTTCAGGTGAGAACACACCTCAGCATCTCACATTATAAAGCTTGGCACTGCAGCCTTTCAGTGGTGAGAACACACCCTCAGATCTCACATTATAAAGCTTGGCACTGCAGCCTTTCAGGTGAAACACATCCTCAGATCTCACATTATAAGCTTGGCACTGCAGCCTTTCAGGTGAGAACACATCCTCAGATCTCACATTATAAAGCTTGGCACTGCAGCCTTTCATGTGAGAACACATCCTCAGATCTCACATTATAAGCTTGGCACTGCAGCCTTTCAGGTGAGAACACACCCTCAGATCTCACATTATAAAGCTTGGCACTGCAGCCGTTCAGGTGGAGAACACACCCTCAGATCTCATATTATAAAGCTGGCACTGCAGCCTTCAGGTGAGAGAACACATCTCAGATCTCACATTATTAAAGTGGTGAGAGATCAAAAGATGAGTCAAAGATTTTGTAGACACACAACTCTCGGTTATCATTTTAAGGCTAATATTTGATTCACTCCGGGTAATTACTAACTAGCCTTGAATCATAGCTAGGTTTTGTGTCTTGTCACACATTTGTGACTAAACAAACATGGGAATGTGTTCAAGAATTAGTTTTCAACCAGCCTGGTGAAGACATCTTTTTCATGACGAGACCAAGATCACAACCAGATCAAGACATATTTTTCTGACCATAACAAACCATCTTTATACAACCAGTATCCATCCTGACCATGACGTCATGTAAGATGTTATAATGTAATTGCAACCAGTTTTGCCCACTGGGAAAGGCCTCAGATCTGTCCAGCCGTGGGGTGTGTGTGACGCGCTGTACTCACAGTCACCTCTCCCCTCCTGCATTTCCTGTGGATCCTGGGGATCTGCCGACCAGGGGTCCCGACGATCACCTCCACGAGCTGAAGACCAGCACCCTCGTCTGTCATCACGACGTCTGCATTAGCAAAATCAAGCCAAAGTCAACAACTCTTCCGATGAGTAATCAAATTAATTACTTCTATTTGACTATCTTATGTACATATAGACATATTAAACATCTGACTTATTATTTACCACTGTGTCCTCATGTCATTGTTTAGACGGCCAAAGGAATGGACCAGCTGGGAGCTGGGCACTATGATGGGAAAATTGGAAGATTATTTTATAATACTTTTATTGCATCAAATGGTTGTTTTATGCAACAGAATAGGGGGATTCTTCTAACTACTGTGTGTGTGTGTTCTACTGAGGATGGGCCTCTGGGAGATAATACTGACAGGAGATTTATGATGTCTTTTGGGTGATTAAACCTAAGGAGGCCGCATTTCAGAGCATGAGTTAATGTTTCTGTTCTAGATGATACCAGGGAGAGATGACCCCAGGGCCAGACCCTGGTCTGTACACAAAGATGAATGTTTTTTACAGCAGATACTGTCTGCTATGAATTATAGGTATCTTTCATACCAATCTTAACCTTGTGACCCATTCTATTCATCTGTTGTTCGTCATGTAGGTTGAAAGGGGTGTATCTTGGCTATAAAATACCTTTGTACTTTTGTCTCGGGGCTCTCAACGAATCATCTGAGCGTGAATCGTCGACCAGGCTCATTATCGTAGAGCACTCAATCGATTCACTTTATATGTGTGCGTTGTATTGACCTGCTCCCTTATTAATAGGTGATTAAGATTTAGTATAAGTATAACTCTGGACTTGTGCGATGAGTCTGTCTCTTCCATCATTTGATAGTAAAGAAATGAGCCACCACATTTGGCAATGGGGATGTAAATCTTCACTTGGTGACTGCTCCTGATGACCTGGGTAAATCGTGCATGAGGGATCCATCAAACTTGGGCATCTCAGGAGACCACACTTCGGGAACGAAGCAGATGGACCAACCTAAGATCTGAGAGGCAGCGAGCCGAGTGGATACCACATCTCCAACTTAGGTTAAAAATAATAAAGAGGTGAGCGACACACACAAAGTGGTTAAGAAAAGTCTTTGTTACGTAGGCTCTGAGTGTGAATTCCTGTGTGAGGGGGGCACCTTGGAGGCGTAAACAGGGCCGAGTCAGTGGAGGATGATCTGAGAGTTAGTCGACTCAAAGACCCCCATCAGTGTCGGTTTGTGGGCGACCTAGAGCCGTCCTGACACTGAATTGGATCCCAGTGGGGATTGGTGCGGTCTGTAGGGGTGAGGGGCCAGGGTGACTGTGTGTTCTGTGTGAAACACGGTACTTGGTGAAGCCCTATTGGAAGAAGGACCTTCATTCTGAAAGTGTCTGTGTGACTGTCTAAGGTGACCCTCAGGTGGTGAATTCCAATTATTTTAAATGTGCTAGCCAGGATTATGCCATGGGTTTGGTAATTTAGCGTAAATATCTAGAATCTGTGTGAACTACTTTTTGCCATTTAACGTTTAAAACATCCTTAATCTGTGTGCACTAGTTAAGACCATTTATGATATAGTATAAGATAGGAATGTGCACCTGTAATTGTTTTTAAACCTGTACCCCCATTTTAGAAGTATTGAAAGATGTAAATGTATGAGTTGCATTATCCTAGGAACTAAACCATGACATAGAAATGAGAAAATATTCTGCAGGTGAAAATATTGTCAAAAAACATAATTGATTCGGTATGTTTGGGATAGCATTGTGTGACTGTGACTATGAGAGTTGTGGAAATTAGTCTTAATCTGAATTTTAGATAGTAAACATAAAGGATATGCTGATCATATGATTGACATTTGGATAATAAGCTTTGATATAACGTTATCTTGGGGTTCTGTTCCTTCACTGCCCATCATTTTAGGAAGCAAGCGGAAGGTCTACGTTCCTGAGAGGCTTGATTTTGCTGTGGTCTCTGGGAGGTTAGAGAACCGTTGAGGATCCACATGACGGGCCGGTCCTTGTCCGGGAACAAAAGTGACTTTTTTGGTTCTGCTGGGAGTATGTTTGGAGAGCTGCTTCGTAGGTTATTGTAGCAATATTGATGTTACACAGGAAACGGAACCAGTTGTTACTGACTTTATTAATGTGCTTGTTGACAACATGCCTAGTAAGTTTGCTTAACTTTATATCTGTGTCTGTCGTGACTACAACACAAAGCATATTGAACAGGGTGATAACGGTACTTAAAAGAACCTGGATCTCAGCGATTCAGTGAAGAATACATCCACAGGCGGCAGTTTGAAAAAGTGCCGTATTTACAGGCTAGTCATCACACCGAACGTCAACGTTAGCTGGCTATCGTGAGTGACTCTATGCTAAAAGCTAGCTGGCAATTGGATACAAAAAGATTTGTGAGTAGCTAACATTCCATTCTACAAAAAAATCACCATGGAAAATGCACTGAAACCTCTGTGAAAAATGTACTATGATGATTGTAATTTAGCACTGACCTGGAAAAGATGGAAAGAGGAATTCAATTTGTACATGGCTCTTACAATGAGAGAAAAACATGAGGATTACAAAGTGAAGCTACTGTATTATCTCATTGAGGAAAAAAGGCAGAGAGATTTGTGAGACCCTATGTGTGGTCAGTACCAAAGACAATCTCTCTGTTGAGAGAGCGTGAGGATGTTCTCTGCATCACACTAGGGCCAAAGTCAGAGAGCATCAACGTGGTGCAGGAGAAAACCACAGTGCCCAATGCAGCTCTCTTTACAATCATGCTGGCCAACAAAAAGTCAGTCAGATTTCAGCTAGATTGTGGTGCTAATGTTATTCCTGCAAACCTCATAAAAGCCAGTCACCTAGAGCCCTGCAGTCAGGTATTGGTGATGTATAACAAGAGTACTCTGACGCCACTGGGGAAGTGCACACTTAAAGTGATCAATCCACGCAATAAGAAAACCTACCGAGTTGAGTTCATCGTATTCAACAAGAATGTGCACAGGCCCATTCTAGACAGTAAGGCTATCCAGGCAATGGAGTTGATTAATGTGCAGCATCACAACATCCTGGCCATCGAGAAACAACAGGATCCTGGACTAAAAGAGCAAATTAAACGGGAGTACTCTGATGTATTTCAGGGAGATGGATGCTTACCCGGCAAACTGAAGCTGGAAGTGGATGAGCGAGTGGAGCCCGTCCAGCTGCCAAAGAGAAGAGTGCCAGTAGCACTATATAAACCACTCAAAGAGGAGCTCAGTGGTCTATTTTATTTATTTATTTTTTGAGAAAAGAAGGATGATAAAAGCAGTTGAAAAATGCACAGATTTGATTAGCAGCCTGATCTTAGTGAAGAAACCGTCTGGAAAACTAAGAGTGTGTATTGATCCGAAACCTCTCAACAAGGTGCTCAAGAGGAGCCATTACCCACTTCCTACTATTGAAGACGTGCTGTCAGATCTGAACAGAGCACGCGTGTTCTCTGTTTGTGATGTAAAAAACGGATTTTGGCATGTGGAACTGGAGGAGAAATCCAGCTATCTCACCACGTTCTCTACTCCCATGGGACGCTACAGGTGGCTGCGCATGCCAATGGGAATCAGTCCAGCCCCAGAGATCTTTCAGAGGAAGTTGAACCAGGCAATGGAAGGTCTTCCAGTAGTCAAAATCATTGCAGAGGACATCCTGATTGTGGGAAGAAGGAGACAACGATGAAGCGGCGACTCTGGACCATGACAAAAACCTGAAAATGCTCCTGGACAGATGCAGGAAGCTCAATATCAAGCAGAATCCGAAAAAGCTGCAGCTCAGGCAGAAGGAAGTGCCCTACATTGGCCACCTGCTAACATCAGAGGGGTTAAAAGTGGACCCAGGAAAAGTGACAGCCATGAAACAGATGCCTAGGCCTACAGATGTGCAAATAGACCTAAAATGGCAATAGACTAATTCAAAAGCCATTCAATAACCTTTCAGATTGAGGAAATGGCAGCTCAACTTACCCAGCTCATCCTGTGTGAAGCTGTTGGGAGGGTTCTGCATAGTTGAGACGTTCAGCTTCCAGTAGTGTTTTGTACATCGGACCGTCCTGTATCAGAAAAACCTTTAAGTCCCATTGAATAGATATGTTATATCTAAGCCTCGGTATTAAAGAGGAAGTTCATGATTTTACCATGTTGATGTTAGATGGTTCCTCAGCCTGAAAGTAGTCTATGGGCCAGGATAAACTGTAATCCATGGTTTGGTATTCTCTAAACAGCCACTACAAACTCCAGCTATCTTTAGTTGTAGCAGTCCTGAACTTCCCCTTTAAGTCTACTTACCTTCCATCTAAGTCCTCTATGTCTTTGATGAACAGGCCTCCTTGGTGTTTGCATTGGTTCTTGCAGGCCTTCAGCTCTCCATTTTCTTTGGTATATGATGTAGCACTTGCCATCATCTGGGCTCTTCTAAAGTTGATGCCATCTTTGAGTGAGAACCACCGCCTCAGAGTCCAGGGACAGCACTGTCTTTGAAGACTGGGCCTGTCATTTGAGTGGTTGAATTGAAGTGCTGATGAGAAAAGTAGAGGAGTATATGTGGATGGGACTCGTAAGAAGAATTTACAGGTGAACAAAACAGAAGTAATAGATAAAGGCAACAAAAAAATCAATCCAGTTTATTACAAGTTGCAACAGGGAGATACTTCCAGCACAGAACCAGAGAAAATGTCTGACTGGCCTTATATCCTAATCAGCAGACAACTGTTCTGTAAACATCAGCCCCAGAGGCTTGTGGGAAGTCCAAACAACAAGTAAGTGACATTGCTACAGAATCACAGTGTTCAGACAATACAATAATAATCAGTGTGTCCTCGGTCCTTGTATCTCCAGTCTGGCATCAAACACTATCAACAGATATGAGTTTATTCCATAATATACAGCATCGAGGCTAGTGACCATCAACTCGAGTATCCCAAACAAAACACTGGAAATTGTGTATCACAAAAAGGGGAAATATATGAATATAAGGTAAAACTTTTCTTGATACCTAGTGTCATAACACATTATGACACGGTCATAACCATGTCATACTATGTCATAACAGCTGACATAACATGCTCATAACACTGTTACATATGTTTAGACCTGTTGTGACATATATTCCGATATTTTATGGGTGGTTATGACACCAGAGTTTCAAAACCCACAAAACCTACCACTCAAGGCAAAACATTCCATTACACCATAGCCTACATGTCCACAGTGTTTTTTTAAAAAATTGACCATATAATTATCATTGTAATTGTGCACAAAATTATGTCAGACATGCACTTACCCCCAATGCTCTGTTTCTGATGACTGGGATGAATGCAAGAGCGAAGCAGGACAAGACATCCTCTTTTTGACAGATGACTGATATAAGGGCATGTACGTGACAGGCCTATCTGGCTTATGTGATTATGATGGTCATAAAGCTTCTTGACAGTGTCAAAGTGTATTTTCTTAGTCCAAGTAAAGTGACACAGGCTGGTCCTAATTTTATATGACAGTGTCATAAAGTGTATTTTCTACAAGTTGTTTAAAATATGATAGAGAGAGAGAGAGAAAGAGCAAGAGACTTGAACCTACATTTAGACAATAAGCACAGATTGAAAGAACGAAACATTATACCGTTATATTTACATGTCATGGTTAGTTCAAATGACTAATATCTAGATTCAAACAAATGTCAGTTCAGTGACACTTTGGGAACTAAATATTACATGGAATTATCAGGATCAGGAGCAGACCTGGGTACAAATACATGCGTATTTATATTTGAAATACTTATTTTATGTGTGAATATGAGAATTATGTGGTCAAAATTCGCTACCTCTTTTAACATGTCCTACAAATAGCCTACTATCTGAAAAATATTTTCAAATATTGTTTCCAAACACATTCTTCCAAATACCCTAGGACAAACAGAAAGTGGGTTCAAATGCATAGAGTATTTAAATATTTTATATTTCAATATTTTCAAATGCAGAAGAAAAATACTTTTTAAGTGTATTTCCAAATACATTCCAATATTCAACTACTTGTATTTTCAAGTAAGTACTTCGAAATGTCTTTGAAAGTTATTGAAATACCTCAAATTTGAACATGGGTCTGAATAGGAGACTATTTTTTGGTTGTAAGAGCAATCATCCTCAATTCATTGTTTTTTTTTATTTCACATATGACTGAAACTCATCCAAAGTTAACTTGTAAACTTGAAATTCAATTAACAGTTTCACAGAGTTCACAGAGCTTAATTTGTGTAAACTACCATGAGCAAAATATATAAATTGGCTAAATATTTTAATGCTATTAAGTGCTATCCTCTGGGATACAATGTACATCTCGCTGTATATGTTCGTAGCGAAATAAATGAAATTCAATATTACAAGAATTGATCTGTTAAACAACTATTGTCTGTCACCTTTAAACATTGTACATTTCTTAATAGTCACAACATAGCAAATATTAAGAGAGAAGCATAAAATAATAAAGAGCATTACCTTGTGCAGACTGTCATGTTGACTTGACACTTTGGAATTTGAAGTTTAGACCCAGATGAGTCTTTCTTTGTGCATTTGCATGAGCAGTGAACGAATTGTTGGTACTTAACAAGAAGAAACAAGTGTTTGCCTCAGAAATCCACTCGAAAGAAAAGAGGTACAGAGAGAGATGAAGAAGAAGAGATAAAAAAGGTGAGATGCCAGTAGAAGGATACGGTGCAACAGATAATGTCACAGGGAGACTCTGCCTGGATGGGCATTAAGAATATGGCAAATGCCCCCTTCAAAGCGAGGCAACGTATCGATCCCCGCCCGGATGAGAGGGTGTGCCTCTCTACAGCCAATGAACTAAACAAGTTATTCACTCGCTTTGAAGGGGGCGGCCCCCGCTCCCCCTTCCTGTGTGAAGGAGGATGTCATGGCAACCGAGAGCGCCCATGTCAGCAATGAGGAAGTAGGACCAGTGTTCAAAAGCACCGGAGCACGAAAGAGCCCGGGGCCTGATAACATAAGTGGTCGTGTCTTGAAACACTGTTCCACTCAGCTGAGCGGTGTCTTCTGCAGTGTCTTCTGCTCTTCTTCTAGCGGTTCCCTGGATACATTGGAAATTCCATCTCTATGGAAAAAATGTATTATTATACCTGTCTCAAAAACCCTCTCATCCATCTGCCATCAAATGACTACAGACCTGTCTCTCATACCTCTATCTTGATTAAATCTCTTAGAAAGATCATCAAGACATACATCATCAACACCACCAGACACCTTCTTGACCCCCTCCAATTTGCACACCAGTCAGAGAGAGGAACAGATGATGCCAACCTCTAGCTCTTACATCTGGTGAACATGCATTTGGAGGGCAGTAAAAACCCATGTGTGTATCATGGTCACAGATTTCTCTTCAGCATTTAACACAATTAATCCATTGGTCCTCGCGGACAGACTGAGAGGAGACTTCGGACTTGATGCTATGCTTATCACATGGATCACCCAACTTCCTAACTGATAGGTCTCAGCAGGTTACGAGTTGGCAACACATTCTCTGAGGTGTGCACTACTTCAGTTGGAACCCCCCAGGGCAGTGTCTTTCACCAGTACTATACATACTGTATACAGACAGCTGCCGGAGCAGTTCCCAGGCCGCCACCTGATCAAATATGCTGACGACACTTTGTTCACTCTACTTGAAGGGGATAAGACAGAGCCCGGCCGGCTCTGAATGATTTTAATGTTTGGTTTGAGTCATCCCATCTAAAATTAAATACATCAAAAAACAAAGGACTTGGTGATTGACTTTCAAAGGAACACGACTATGCACACACCATCGCTGATCAATTGTGAGCCCATTGAAATAGTGGAGGAGTACAAATACCTTGGGCTAGTCACTGACAACAAGCTGTCCTGGGATCAGTGTACTGGCGCTATTTTGAAGAAAGGCCAACAGAGACTGTATTTCCTACGGAAACTGTACTTTTCTAATGTTGATCTAACCTTCATGGTTCTCTATTATAAATCATTCATTGAGAGCATTCTGTCCTACTACTTGACCTGCTGGTTTGGGAATATCAAAGTTGCATAGAAAAATAGGTTCTGAAAGATAGTCAGGACTTGCAGGAAAATCATGGGGCAGCAACAGCAAGAACTGTCATCTCTCTACCTGGGCAGAGCCCTCCAGAAGGCTAATAAAATAGTGGTTGACTCTTCCCATCCATTCCACTCCGAATACCAGCTCCTTCCCTCTGGATGCAGGTACAGACTACCGAAAGTTACAAAAAATAGGGCCAAGTACTCTTTTATTCCGAATGCAATTCTGCAACTTAACAAATGTTTGACTAATTGCACTTAGCACTTGCACTATGAAACTGCACTTACCCTGGCCTAATTGCTTGGAAATATCCTTTGATATTTAAAAAAAATGTTTTAAATGTGATATATTTTATGACTGCTGCAAAATAAATTGCCCCTCTGGGGACATTAGGTTTTCTGAATCTGAATGTATTACTATACAAAATGACATCATTGTGTAACAAATTATTTTGAAATCCAGAAGTGAACAAACATGTTCTTCTTCTTTTTTTTAAATGAACAGAAACAAGAGCATCTTTTAACATCAGTACTTTCGGAGAAAAAGATTTGTTCAAGAATAATAGCCTGTATATAATAACTGTGACACAAAGTAAAAGGAAATAGATTAAGACAAAAAGGTCAGTAGGGGTGTTAGTTATGCACTAGTACTAGCTGTTGTGTGTGTGTGTGTGTGTGTGTGTGTGTGTGTGTGTGTGTGTGTGTGTGTGTGTGTGTGTGTGTGTGTGTGTGTGTGTGTGTGTGTGTGTGAATGCTCATGGAACAGGTGTTTGACCTAGTCGTGTGTGTGTTTGTGCTCACGGGATAGGTTTTGTGACTTGCCTCAAGCTATTTTATGTTTTCCACATGACTGGTTGGTGTCATGAAGCAGTGCCTGACATGCAGGGAAGTATTGAAGGTTGTGAATTAAAAGTAGTAGTGGTAGTAATAGGGTTGTCATTGGCTATGGGTTAGTTAAAGTGAGTTGTTTTGGGGTGGTTTGTAGGTGTGGAGTTATTATAATGGGTTATAATGGAGTAGTATTGTAGGCTAGAGTGAGTACTATAACATTATAAGCCATAGAATGTCTTTTTAAGCTCTCAAAATGTTTTAGTTTCAACAACCTGTAAGTTCTGTGGCAGCGATTTCAGTTAAGAATATTGAAGCCTGCATTCCATCTTTGAAATGAATGGGGATACAACAAGCGTTACAGTGTATAAAGTATGAATGGTAGCAAAAATCTGTGTTGAAGCTATCTAAGTTGAGTCAGTCTGCAAATTTCAGCATTTGGTTGGTATTTATAGTTTAATGTTTCAAGAGCAGTGGCGAATCCACATTTTGCCTTGAGGTCTAAGGAGCTTTTATGCTCATTTAAAATGGTTATAGTTCCAAAAGTACAAATAGTATCCACAATCTTTTGACTCGCAATCTACGTTGAGTCAGTCTGTACATGTCAGCGTTGGTTTGGTGTTTGTTGCTTCAACGGTTCAAGAGCTGTTGGCGAATCAAATATTTCCCATTGTAGCCTATGGAGTGCTTATGCTAATTAGATTTGTTTTACATTTTAGTAATTTAGCAGACGGTCTTATTCAGAGAGACTTACAGTAGCGAGTGCATACATTTTAATACTTTTTCGTACTGTTGAAGCCTGCATTCCATCTTTGAAATGAATGGGGATACAACAAGCGTTATAGTGTATAAAGTATGAATGGTAGCAAAAATCGGTGTTTGAAGCTATCTAGTTCAGTCAGTCTGCACATTTCAGCGTGGTTATAGTTTGTAAGAGTATAAATGGTATCAAAAAGCTAAATGGTATCAAAAAATTCATCCAAAGTTAACTTGTAAACATGAAATTCAATTAACAGTTTCAGCAAACCCTTTCTTTCAGGACTTGACAAATAAACATGTAGAGTTGAAGATGATATTTGGTATGGTCAATGATATCCGGGATCCTACCTTAAATCCTAACCATAACCCCCAACCTTAACCTCGACCCTATTCCTTAACCGGAACTTCTATGGGGTAGGGAAATTGTAATGATCCCGGATAACACATAAATATTTGGTGTACAGCACACCGATACCGGCAGAAAGTGGTAAATATGATTCAAGGACAATAAGTAAAGCACAAAATAATGTTTTTCAGTCAATTTTTTTTTATATTCATCTTTTGAACTGTCATTGTAATTCGATGTAATTCTTCTGCATTTTAATCTTTGTAGAGTTCAGAGCTTATTTTATGTAAACTACCATAAGCAAAATATATAAATTAGCTAAATGTTTTAATGCTATTAAGTGTATATCCTCTGGGAATACAATGTACATCTCACTGTATATCTTTGTAGCGAAATAAATGAAATTCAATATAATGTATTTATCTGTTAAACAACTTTTGCCTGTCACCTTTAAACAATGTACATTTCTTAATAGTCACAACATAGCAAATATTAAGAGAGAAGCATAAATAATAAAGAGCATTACCTTGTGCAGACTGTCATGTTGACTGGACACTTTAGAATTTGAAGTTTAGACCCAGATGAGTCTTTCTTTGTGCATTTGCATTGAGCAGTGAACGAATTGTTGATGAGAGGGTGATGAGAGGGTGTGCCTCTCTAAACTATGGAAGGCCAAGAATTTCCAATCGTCTTGCCCGGAACTCGTCTTAACACTTGTAATTATCATATTTCACTTGCTTTTTTCAAGTGTCAAATGTCATTTTTTGTACACAAGATTTTTTCACCTATCCAGTGTGTGTTTACAGGCAATTTGAACACTTGTTATGGGCAATTTTACATGCGTTCATTACACCTGTTCAATGTGCATTTACACGTGATTAGAACGCTTGTTATGTATGAAACGCCGATTGGGTCTTAAAGCACATGGTCAAAACGCAATCTTTTTAATGCTAAGCGTGTAAGTAAGCAGGTGCAGGTGCTTAAGTTAACGCCTAAACGCGTCAAATAAGCACGTGCAAATGTGTTTGCCGGCGGTCCAACATGTGCTAAATAAACGGCTGCAATCGGTCCTGCACCACGTCCAATTAACGCCTACATCTGCTAAATATACACTTACACACGCTAATTTAACACATTCTTTAAAATGTTAATTTAACTAGCCAATTTCCCTAGCTCCTCCTTTCAACCAGATTTCGCTGTTTGAAGGAACGTCCTTTTCCACTGCAAGCAGAGTAGGAACCCTCACAAGTTAACGGTTTTGTCTTTGAACATTGTTGTTACTGAATCATAAAGTTTATCCGCGAGTTTACAGTGGAAGGATATGTTTCTCATCACTGGCTATAAAATTCAGCAACATTAATCAAGCACCAGGATCAGCAGTGCTTAGCATAAACTAAATCAGATACTGGCTAGTTAATCTAGCTAACGTCGATAGCCTTGAACCCTGGCCATATTATATCATATAGTTAGCCTGCCCGGCCATACTGCTAGCCGCAGTGAACAGCGCTGTCATGTTTTATTAAAAGCCCTGCTGAAAAAACATGTCAACTACAACAGCCACGGAAACACATTGGACAATGTTAGTACTATCAAGGTAAATTACATACTAGCAAGATTGTTGCTTGAATTCATGGCCAGGCATACATAGATTAGACAACAGATACTCCAAAAATCATCCTGCTCAAAATCCTGGTAGTTGGCGATTTTGGACTATGTTGTCTCTATTATGCTTTATCATTGACTAAAGGAAGACAAGCTACCTAAATGTGACTTATCGGATAGTACTGAAGCAGGACATGTTTTTGAGTTACGTTTTTAGCCCAAAGCCTTGTATTTAAGCAAAACAACAGCTGAATGTAGGCAATTTCTTCAGCCCGACTGGCTGTCATTTCAATGCTAGCGTTAGCTGCGCTAGCTCGCGATTAGCATGAAGACACTGAAAAGCTCACAAAGCACATTTTGCCAGTGAAAACCTTGTAAAACCTTTACTAACATCTACAACATATCAGCTTTCCAGCAGAGTAGACTAATGTTCACGATCACTTTGTTTTAGGAATATTTACACTCCATCGAAGCCTATTAGGGTAAAATAACAACTTCAGGAATATACCTATTGCTATATAGTACTGCTTCAAAGGAATAGGGTTCCCATTCCTTCTGCTTTATTTTCAAACAATTGTGTCTTGCAGAAGGGAACCATGAAGAGGAGCTTGGAGTGGGCAAGGGGGAGGTTGATAAAGCAGCAGAGAAGACCTGATTTATCAAGTATGACAGTTAATTCTGGTGATTCTCACCTGGTTGGCATTTACAACACGGCAAGGTATGCAACATTAAGCCCAATCAAATATCCAATGTTATTAAAACATATAACCCAATCTACGGTCAAGCAACGTTTAATGTCAGGTGTGTGTTATGAACTATAAACAATCCTTGGAGTCAATGAATCAATTGAGAGTGACTACAATTAGAAATGATTTTAAAACCACTGTGCCAGTAAAGATGACTAAAAAAGGGAATCTGCTCTTATGGTTCTGTTTACATTTTTTCAGACACTTCAATCCGACACTCTTGTTAATGTTTGACGTCAGGCAGAACGTCTTCAGCCACCGTAGGATGGAGAGCCGCAGGTTGGCGTTTTTGACTGCAGTGTCTGTGTGGGTGTACCAGGAAAGAACGTTAGAAGTTAGGTCCACCAGGAAAGAACGTTAGAAGTTAGGTCCACCAGGAAAGAACGTTAGAAGTTAGGTCCACCAGGAAAGAACATTAGAAGTTAGGTCCACCAGGAAAGAACATTAGAAGTTAAGTCCCCATGATATCGAAGCTTCTTACCATCTCCACCGCAGCCCAGTCGATATCGATTTAAAAAACTGGAACAATAAATATCGTGTAGCAAAATTCACTGAACCAACTCCAGTTTGCCTATTGTCCCAACAAATTTGTCAATTATACATTTTAGATACGTCCGAGTGCATTTTCTTTTATAGCTCTGCTTTCCACACCATCCTGACCCCACAAACTGGTTAGCAGACTCAGGCCTCTGGGTGTAAAGCCTGTTAATAACAAATTCCATTTTTTACATTCACAAGAATGTGTATCCCCAGAATGGACCCAACAACTAAACATGCTGACAACACTACCATAGTACACCATGAACAGGTAATCAAATGGCTACCCGGACTATTGCATTGTGTGCCCCCCCAACCCCTCTTTTACGCTGCTGCTACTCTGTTTATCATATATGCATAGTCACTTTAACCATATCTACATGTACATACTACCTCAATTGGCCCGACCAACCAGTGCCCCTGCACATTGGCTAACCGGGCTATCTGCATTGTGTCCCGCCAACCCCTCTTTTACGCTACTGCTACTCTGTTCATCATATATGCATAGTCACTTTAACCATATCTACATGTACATACTACCTCAATCAGCCTGACTAACCGGTGCCTGTAAATCGCCTCGCTACTGTTATTTTTCACTCTTTTTTACTGTTGTTTTTATTTCTTTACTTACCTATTGTTCACCTAATACCTTTTTTGCACTGTTGGTTAGAGCCTGTAAGTAAGCATTTCACTGTAAGGTCTACACCTGTTGTATTAGGCGCACGTGACAAATACACTTTGATTTGATGAAGGAGCTGTGGGACCTAACATAATGGTGATAGGACAAGTCTCAGTGTAAGCAAACAAAGATGGTGGTACTTAACCATTCTCCCATCTACTGTACATTGACATGGAGATGATCAGCAGCTTCAAGTTCCTGGGCACCCTGATATCCTTTCCTGCCCTCAGTCACTTCACTCAAAATGTCCCACCAGTGCTTCTCCACTACCCACATCAACTTGCTGCACCACGACTTATGTACAAACTACAGCGTCTGTTTTTATTGACATAACACATGTAAATAAAATGTCCATATTTACTGTAAGATTTATTTATGGTAACATTAGTCCCTTGACATACATGACTAAACTACTCTGCATAATGCTCATTTACCCACTAAGAAATCATACATTTATTAAAGCTGCGTTATGTATTACTGTGTCCAATTGATTCTGGTTGGTTGTAATGTTTTGAAAACTTTCAACTTTATTTAGCTGATTATTTTAAACAGGAGTTGTTCAATTTGATGAAAACTTTGGTTAGTGTCAGTTGATCTCAAAAAGTATTTGTATAGTTAGACAGGCTTACATTTAAAAATATCAGAAACGATCATAACATCAATCCTTTTGGGACACATCACCAATTAACATTGGCTGCAGTATTCCGAACTTACTAGGTAGTCATGCAATAAACATCTTGGATAATTCCCCTTAAATGAATTCCCTTTAAATCAAATGTTATTTGTCACATGTGTAACCGGTGCTGTACTGCACCGCTGTAACTCTGCGTTGTGTGTGTGGTTGATTGAGACTATGGACGTGGACTTTGGAGATCAGGTAGTTTTAATTAAGCAGAATTCACTCTGCATCCTGCATCTGCATCCAAAAGAAAATAAAACATTTGTAGAGCACATATGTTCTGCGAATCGTCGCCTCTTTCTACAACAGATGCACAATACAAGGGACTGGGATCATTTCAGGAGCTAGCCATCGTTCACACATACAATAGCCTGCTAATACCTCCAGCAGGTATATCTCTCTGGTCACCCCCAAAGCCAATTCCTCCTTTGGCCGTCTCTCCTTCCAGTTCTCTGCTGCCAATGACTGGAACGAACTACAAAAATCTCTGAAACTGGAAACACTTATCTCCCTCACTAGCTTTTAGCACCAGCTCACAGACTACTGCACCTGTACATAGCCCATCTATAATTTAGCCCAAACAACTACCTCTTCCCTTACTGTATTTATTTATTTATTTAGCTCCTTTGCACCCCATTATTTCTATTTCTACTTTGCACTTTCTTCCACTACAAATCTACCATTCCAGTGTTTAACTTGCTATATTGTATTTACTTTGCCACCATGGCCTTTTTTTGCCTTTACCTCCCTTATCTCCCCTCATTTGCTCACATTGTATATAGACTTTTTTTCCCACTGTATTATTGACTGTATGTTTGTTTTACTCCATGTGTAACTGTGTTGTTGTATGTGTCGAACTGCTTTGCTTTATCTTGGCCAGGTCGCAATTGTAAATGAGAACTTGTTCTCAACTTGCCTACCTGGTTAAATAAAGGTGAAATGAAATAATAAAGATGTGGAACGCTACTCACGCTGCGTCTTGGTCCTATTATTCCAACGAACGTGACATCTACATTATGGGGCAGAATATTTAAGTGCCTTTGAAGGGGGTATGGTAGTAGGTACCAGGCACACCGGTTTGAGTGTGTCAAGAACTGCAGCCCTGCTGGGTTTTTCATCCTCAACAGTTTCCCGTGTGTATAAAGAATGGTTCACCACCCAAAAGAAATCCATCCAACTTGACACAACTGTGGGAAGCATTGGAGTCAACATGGGCCAGCATAGCATCCCTGTGGAACGCTTTCGATACCTTGTAGAGTCCATGCCAATAGAGTCGCATTTAGGTTGTTCTGATGGCAAAGGAGGGTGCAACTCAATATTAGGAAAGTGTTCCTAATGTTTCGTCCACCCGGTGTATATACCACTTAGCAGACTTTTATGAAAAGTGACTTCCAGTGACTGCAGGAATTGAACCCAGGACTCTGGTGAAGCTAGCAGCATGTGCTCTTACAAAGGACATGAAGACTACCTTTATATTCAACAATGATACAGGTGTCCATTTCGGGGTGCACTTCATCCTTCAGAATCATGATTCTGAGGTGCACATCAATCTGACGGAGATAACAACAGGAGAAGGGCATTAAAGAAGAGCCTTTTGACAGAGGTTCCTGTATCGTATAAACTGTTCATACAAAGTGAGCTGTTTATTGCTTACGTTTGCCAAATGCCAAAGGGAACTACGTTGATATTTGTCAGCTGCACCTGACTTTTCTCCAGCATCCTGTAACATTATTCAAACGAGGACAGCATAAACCCACAAAGGTGGACACCCTCATTTGTTTTATGGTTGTTAAAACCATGTTAATGTGTGACATATTTATATAGATATAGATAACCCTTACCAGAACACTGGCCTTGATGTGTCGCCAACATAAATAGGAACATCTGGTCCTCGTCGCAGAGAGGGATTTTAAGGTTGGGTAGCTGAAAATTGATTTTCAGGAATTATCTTAAAACTTCCTGTCTTTCTGTATGCTCATCCTCATGAGAAAAATTCTGCTTACTTCCATAAGTAGAGTCCCACTTTAAACTAAGTACAACTTATAATGGCTTAATATATCTTACATAAATGCTTCACATATCATCTATAAACCTATCTCATACTCTATAAATGGTGTATAAACATACATAGTTTATACACCATTTATACACCACCCTTTATATACCATTTATAGAATATGACACACGCTTATAGATGATCTGTGAAGCATTTGTGTAGTGCTTAAGAAACTTCATGCATTCTATATAACGCCTTTATACTTCGTTTAAAGTGGGACCAAAATTATAAATACATTGAAATCAGTGGTGGCTGGTGGGTGGAGATTGCGGAGGACGGGCTCATTGTAATGGTTTGTGTTTGATGTGTTTGATACTTTCAATCATTCCCTTCCAGTTTCACTGAGCCCATCCTCCTATATCAATCCATTTCATTCTACCATCTCTACATACCTGTACCATCTCTACATACCTGTACACATACAGGTACAATCTCTACATACCGTACCATCCTGCATACAGGTACCATCTCTACATACCTGTACCATAACAGGTACCATCTCTACATACCTGTACCATCCTCCATACAGGTACCATCTTCTACATACCTGTAACCATACTCCATACCTCTACCATCCTCATACAAGGTACCATCCTGCATACAGGTACCATCTCTACATACCTGTACCATACTCCATACAGGTACCATCTCTACATACCTGTACCATACTCCATACCTGTACCATCCTGCATACAGGTACCATCTCTACATACCTGTACCATACAGGTACCATCTCTACATACCGGTACCATGCTCCATAACAGGTACCTCTCTACATACCTGTACCATCCTCCATACAGGTACCATCTCTATATACCGGTACCATACCTCATACAGGTACCATCTCTACATACCTGTACCATCCTCCATTACAGGTACATCTCTACATACCGGTACCATACTCCATACAGGTACCATCTCTAACATACCTGTACCATCCTCCATACAGGCACCATCTCTACATACTGTAACATACTCCATACAGGCACCTCTCTACATACCTGTACCATACTCCATACAGGTACCATCTCTACATACCTGTACCATACTCCATACAGGCACCATCTCTACATACCTGAGGGGGTTGGAGTGCATGTGGCGATGTAGATGAGGTCGGCCATGCACAGCCTCTCCATGGAGTCAGCAGGGGCTCGTGGAGCAGCCACCAGCCCCTGGCGAAGGCCGGAACCCGTCAGCCAGGGTGTCGAATATCATCTTCTTCCCCCCTAGCTGGAGCTCCATGCATGCATGGGTGAGGTTAGGTCACCTGGAGGAACATGAAGGTCGAGTTTGGGGTGGAGAATCTTGTCGCCCGACGTGCTATCATTTTTAGATTTACGTGCGGCGCGGTTGACCATCAATCACACCGATTTAAATAGCCTGTCGGCCATATGGGAAAAACTCAGAGGTGTCGGAGTGGGAATGTCGTTTCTGTGTCTCTGGAATTTAAATGAAGACATAGGGGAGATGGTCAAAAGTCATCTGTGACCAACTGTCGCTCAGAGTCCCAGCAATGTGTTCCTGCACTGTTGTTTGGGCATGGCTGTGATCGGAGGTCTATCCCGATACGTTATCTACAATCTTGGATGGCGGTTGGTGAAAGCTTTCAAACCTTTGCCCATCTCCCTTATGTGTCCCAGGCTTAAGTTTGGAACTGCAGCCTTTCAGGTGAGAACACACCCTCAGATCTCACATTATAAAGCTTGGCACTGCAGCCTTTCAAGTGAGAACACACCCTCAGATCTCACATTATAAAGTTTGGCACTGCAGCCTTTCAGGTGAGAACACACCCTCAGATCTCACATTATAAAGTTTGGCACTGCAGCCTTTCAGGTGAGAACACACCCTCAGATCTCACATTATAAAGCTTGGCACTGCAGCCTTTCAGGTGAGAACACACCCTCAGATCTCACATATAAAGCTTGGCACTGCAGCCTTTCAGGTGAGAACACACCCTCAGATCTCACATTATAAAGCTTGGCACTGCAGCCTTTCAGGTGAGAACACATCCTCAGATCTCACATTATAAAGCTTGGCACTGCAGCCTTTCAGGTGAGAACACATCCTCAGATCTCACATTATAAAGCTTGGCACTGCAGCCTTTCAGTGAGAACACATCCTCAGCTCACATTATAAAGCTTGGCACTGCAGCCTTTCAGGTGAGAACACACCCCAGATCTCACATTAAAGCTTGGCACTGCAGCCTTTCAGGTGAGAACACACCCTCAGCTCATATTATAAAGCTTGGCACTGCAGCCTTTCAGGTGAGAACACATCCTCAGATCTCACATTCTTAAGTGGTGATGAGATCAAAGATGAGTCAAGATTTGTAGACACACAACTCTCGGTTATCAATTTTAAGGCTAATATTTGATTCACTCCGGGTAATTACTAACTAGCCTTGATCTAGCTAGTGTTTGTGTTCTTGTCACACATTTGTACTAAACAACATGGGAATGTGTTCCAGATTAGTTTCAACCAGCCTGGTGAAGACAATCTTTTTTCATGACGAGGACCAAGATCACACCCAGATCAAGACATATTTTTCTGACCATAACAAAACATCTTTATACAACCAGTATCCATCCTGACCATGAGTCATGTAAGATGTCATAATGTAATTGCAAACCAGTTTTGCCCACTGGAAAGGCCTCAGATCTGTCCAGCCGTGGGGTGTGTGTGACGCGCTGTACTCACAGTCACCTCTCCATCCTCCTGCAGTTATTCCTGTGGATCCTGGGGATCCTGCCGACCAGGGGTCCCAGACGATCACCTCCACGAGCTGAAGACCACCCCTCGTCTGTCATCACGACGTCTGCATTAGCAAAATCAAGCCAAAGTCAAAACTCTTCCATGAGTAATCAATTAATTACTTCTATTGGACTATCTTAATGTACATATAGACCTATTAAACATCTGACTTATTATTTACACTGTGTTCCGCATGTCATTTTTAGACGGCCAAAGGAATGGACAGCTGGAGCTGGGCACTATGATGGAAAATTGGAAGATTATTTTATAATACTTTATTGCATCAAATGGTTGTTTTATTGCAACAGAATAGGGGATTCTTCTAACTACTGTGTGTGTGTGTTCTACTGAGGATGGCCCTGGAGATAATACTGACAGGAGATTTATGATGTCTTTTGGGTGATTAAACCTAAGGAGGCCGCATTTCAGAGCATGAGTTAATGTTTCTGTTCTAGTGATACCAGGGAGAGATGACCCCAGGGCCAGACCCTGGTCTGTTACCAAAGAGAATGTTTTTACAGCAGATACTGTCTGCTATGAATTATAGGTATCTTTATACAAATCTTACCTTGTGACCCATTCTATTCAGCTGTGTTCGTCATGTAGGTTGAAGGGGTTGTATCTTGCTATAAAATACCTTTTTACTTTTGTCTCGGGGCTCTCAACGAATCATCTGAGCGTAATCGTCGACCAGGCATCCTTATCGTAGAGCACTCAATCGATTCACTTTTATGTGTGCGTTGTATGACCTGCATTCCCTTATTATAGTGATTAAAGATTTAGTATAAGTATAAATCTGACTTGTGCGATGAGTATGTCTCTCCTCATTTGATAGTAAAGAAATGAGCCACCACATTTGGCAATGGGATGTAAATCTCACTTGGTGACTGCTCCTGATGACCTGGGTAAATCGTGCATGAGGGATCCCTCAAACTGGGATCTCAGGGAGACCACACTTCGGGAACGAAGCAGATGGACCAACCTAAGATCTGAGAGGCAGCGAGCCGAGTGGATACCACATCTCCAACTTAGTAAAAAATAAATAAGAGGTGAGCGACACACCACAAAGTGGTTAAGAAAAGTCTTTGTTACGTAGGCTCTGAGTGTGAATTCCTGTGTGAGGGGGGCACCTTGGAGGCGTCAACAGGGCCGAGTCAGTGGAGGATGATCTGAGAGTTCGTCGACTCAAAGACACCCCTCAGTGGTCTGTTTGTGGGCGACCTAGAGCCGTCCTGACACTGAATTGATCCCAGTGGGGATTGGTGCGGTCTGTAGGGGTGAGGGGCCAGGGTGACTGTGTGTTCTGTGTGAAAAACAGGTACTTGGTGAAGCCCTATTGGAAGAAGGACCTCATTCTGAAATGTCTGTTGTGACTGTCTAAGTGACCCCTCAGGTGGTGAATTCCATTATTTTAAATGTGCTTAGCCAGGTATGCCATGGGTTTGGTAATTAGCGTTAAATATCTAGAATCTGTGTGAAACTACTTTTTTGCCATTTAACGTTAAAACATCCTTAATCTGTGTGAACTAGTTAAGACCATTTATGATATAGTATAAGATAGGAATGTGCACCTGTAATTGTTTTAAACCTGTACCCCATTTTAGAAGTATTGAAAGATGTAAATGTATGAGTTGCATTATCCTAGGAACTAACCATGACATAGAAATGAGAAAATATTCCTGCAGGTTGAAATATTTGTCAAAAAACATAATTGATTCGGTATGTTTGGGAATAGCATTGTGGGACTGTATATGAGAGTTGTGGAAATTAGTCTTAATCTGATTTTAGATAGTAACATAAAGAGATATGCTTAATCATATGATTGACATTTGGATAATAAGCTTTGATATAACGTTATCTTGGGGTTCTGTTCCTTCACTGCCCATCATTTTAGGAAGCAGCGGAAGGTCTACAGTTCCTGAGAGGCTTGATTTTGCTGTGGGTCTCTGGGAGGTTAGAGAACCGTTGAGGATCCCATGACGGGCCGGTCCTTGTCCGGGAAACAAAAGTGACTTTTTTTTGGTTCTGCTGGGAGTATGTTTGGAGAGCTGCTTCGTAGTTATTGTAGCAATATTGATGTTACACAGGAAACGGAAACCAGTTGTTACTGACTTTATTAATGTGCTTGTTGACAACATGCCTAGTAAAGTTTGCTTAACTTTATATCTTTGTCTGTCCGTGACTACAACACAAAGCATATTGAAACAGGGTGATAACGGTACTTAAAAGAACCTGGATCTCATCGATGTCAGTGAAGAATACATCCAGCGGCAGTTTTGAAAAAGTGCCGTATTTACAGGCTAGTCATCACACCGAACGTCAACGTTAGCTGGCTATCGTGAGTGACTCTATGCTAAAGCTAGCTGGCAATTGGAACAAAAAGATTTGTGAGTAGCTAACATTCCATTCTACAAAAAATCACCATGGAAAATGCACTGAACCTCTGGTGAAAAATTACTATGATGATTGTAATTTAGCACTGACCTGGAAAAGATGGAAAGAGGAATTCAATTTGTACAGGCTCTTACAATAGAGAAAAACCTGAGGATTACAAGTGAAGCTACTGTATTATCTCATTGAGGAAAAAGGCAGAGAGATTTGTGAGACCCTATGTGTGGTCAGTACCAAAGACAATCTCTCTGTTGAGAGAGCGTGAGGATGTGTCTCGCATCACACTAGGGCCAAAGTCAGAGAGCATCAACGTGGTGCAGGAGAAAACCACAGTGCCCAATGCAGCTCTCTTTACAATCATGCTGGCCAACAAAAAAGTCAGTCAGATTTCAGCTAGATTGTGGTGCTAATGTTATTCCTGCAAACCTCATAAAATCCAGTCACCTAGAGCCGCTGCAGTCAGGTATTGGTGATGTATAACAAGAGTACTCTGACGCCACTGGGAAGTGCACACTTAAGTGATCAATCCACGCAATAAGAAACCTACCGAGTTGAGTTCATCGTATATTCAACAAGAATGTGCACAGGCCCATTCTAGACAGTAAGGCTATCCGGCAATGGAGTTTGATTAATGTGCAGCATCACAACATCCTGGCCATCGAGAAACAAACAGGATCCTGGACTAAAAGAGCAAATTAAACGGGAGTAACTCTGATGTATTTCAGGGAGATGGTGCTTAACCCGGCAAACTGAAGCTGGAAGGGATGAGCGAGTGGAGCCCGTCCAGCTGCCAAAGAGAAGAGTGCCAGTAGCACTATATAAACCACTCAAAGAGGAGCTCAGTGGTCTATTTTATTATTTATTTTTTGAGAAAAGAGGATGATAAAAGCAGTGAAAAATGCACAGATTTGATTAGCAGCCTGATCTTAGTGAAGAAACCGTCTGGAAAACTAAGAGTGTGTATGATCCGAAACCTCTCAACAAGGTGCTCAAGAGGAGCCATTACCCACTTCCTACTATTGAAGACGTGCTGTCAGATCTGAACAGAGCACGCGTGTTCTCTGTTTGTGATGTAAAAAACGGATTTTGGCATGTGGAACTGGAGGAGAAATCCAGCTATCTCACCACGTTCTCTACTCCCATGGGGGACGCTACAGGTGCTGCTGCGCATGCCAATGGAATCAGTCCAGCCCCAGAGATCTTTCAAGGAAGTTGAACCAGGCAATGAAGGTCTTCCAGTAGTCAAAAGTCATTGCAGAGGACATCCTGATTGTGGGAGAAGGAGACAACGATGAAGCGGCGACTCTGGAGCCATGACAAAAACCTGAAAATGCTCCTGGAGCAGATGCAGAAGCTCAATATCAAGCAGAATCCGAAAAAGCTGCAGCTCAGGCAGAAGGAAGTGGCCCTACATTGGCCACCTGCTAACATCAAGGGGTTAAAAGTGGACCCAGAAAAGTGACAGCCTGAAACAGATGCTAGGCCTACAGATGTGCAAATAGACCTAAAATGGCAAATAGACTAATTCAAAAAAGCCATTCAATAACCTTTCAGATTGAGGAAATGGCAGCTCAACTTACCCAGCTCATCCTGTGTGAAGCTGTTGGGAGGGTTTCTGCATAGTTGAGACGTTCAGCTTCCAGTAGTGTTTTTGTACATCGGACCGTCCTGTATCAGAAAAACCTTTAAGTCCCATTGAATAGATATGTTATATCTAAGCCTCGGTATTAAAGAGGAAGTTCATGATTTTACCATGTTGATGTTAGATGGTTCCTCAGCCTGAAAGTAGTCTATGTGCCAGGATAAACTGTAATCCATGGTTTGGTATTCTCTAAACAGCCACTACAAACTCCAGCTATCTTTAGTTGTAGAGTCCTGAACTTCCCCTTTAAGTCTACTTACCTTCCATCTAAGTCCTCTATGTCTTTGATGAACAGGCCTCCTTGGTGTTTGCATTGAGTTCTTGCAGGCCTTCAGCTCTCCATTTTCTTTGTATATGATGTAGCACTTGCCATCATCTGGGCTCTTCTTAAGTTGATGCATCTTTGAGTGAGAACACCGCCTCAGAGTCCAGGGACAGCACTGTCTTTGAAGACTGGGCTGTCATTTGAGTGGTTGAATTGAAGTGCTGATGAGAAAAGTAGAGGAGTATATGTGGAATGGGACTCGTAAGAAGAATTTACAGGTGAACAAAACAGAAGTAATAGATAAAGGCAAACAAAAAAATCAATCCAGTTTATTACAAGTTGCAACAGGGAGATACTTCCAGCACAGAACCAGAGAAAATGTCTGACTGGCCTTATATCCTAATCAGCAGACAACTGTTCTGTAAACATCAGCCCCAGAGGCTTGTGGGAAGTCCAACAACAAGTAAGTGACATTGCTACAGGAAATCACAGTGTTCAGACAATACAATAATAATCAGTGTGTCCTCGGTCCTTGTATCTCCAGTCTGGCATCAAACACTATCAACAGATATGAGTTTATTCCTATAATATACAGCATCGAGGCTAGTGACCATCAACTCGAGTATCCCAAACAAAACACTGGAAATTGTGTATCACAAAAAGGGGAAATATATGAATATAAGGTAAAACTTTTCTTGAATACCTAGTGTCATAACACATTATGACACGGTCATAACCATGTCATACTATTGTCATAAACAGCTGACATAACATGCTCATAACACTGTTACATATGTTTAGACCTGTTGTGACATATATTCCGATATTTTATGGGTGGTTATGACACAAGAGTTTCAAAACCCACAAAACCTACCACTCAAGGCAAAACATTCCATTACACCATAGCCTACATGTCCACAGTGTTTTTTAAAAAAATTGACCATATAAATTATCATTGTAATTGTGGCACGAAAATTTATGTCAGACATGCACTTACCCCAATGCTCTGTTTCTGATGACTGGGAATGAATGCAAGAGCAGAAGCAGGACAAGACATCCTCTTTTTGACAGATGACTGATATAAGGGCATGTACGTGACAGGCCTATCTGGCTTATGTGATTATGATGGTCATAAGCTTCTTGACAGTGTCAAAGTGTATTTTCTTAGTCCAAGTAAAGTGACACAGGCTGGTCCTAATTTTATATGACAGTGTCATAAAGTGTATTTTCTACAAGTTGTTTAAATATGATAGAGAGAGAGAGAGAGAAAGAGCAAGAGACTTGAACCTACATTTTAGACAATAGCACAGATTGAAAGAACGAAAACATTATACCGTTATATTTACATGTTCATGGTTAGTTCAATGACTAATATCTAGATTCAAACAAATGTCAGTTCAGTGACACTTTGGGAAACTAAATATTACATGGAATTATCAGGATCAGGAGCAGACCTGGGTACAAATACATGCGTATTTATATTTGAAATACTTATTTTATGTGTGAATATGAGAATTATGTGGTCAAATTCGCTACCTCTTTTAACATGTCCTACAAATAGCCTACTATCTGAAAAATATTTTCAAATATTGTTTCCAAACACATTCTTCCAAATACCCTAGGAACAAACAGAAAGTGGGTTCAAATGCATAGAGTATTTAAATATTTTTATATTTCAATATTTTCAAATGCAGAAAAATACTTTTTAAGTGTATTTCCAATACATTCCAATATTCAACTACTTGTATTTTCAAGTAAGTACTTCGAAATGTCTTTGAAAGTTATTGAAATACCTCAAATTTGAACATGGGTCTGAATAGGAGACTATTTTTTTGGTTGTAAGAGCAATCATCCTCAAGTCATTGTTTTTTTATTTCACATATGACTGAAACTCATCCAAAGTTAACTTGTAAACTTGAAATTCAATTAACAGTTGTCACAGAGTTCACAGAGCTTAATTTGTGTAAACTACCATGAGCAAAATATATAATTGGCTAAATATTTAATGCTATTAAGTGCTATCCTCTGGGAATACAATGTACATCTCGCTGTATATGTTCGTAGCGAAATAAATGAAATTCAATATTACAAAGAATTGATCTGTTAAACAACTATTGTCTGTCACCTTTAAACATTGTACATTTCTTAATAGTCACAACATAGCAAATATTAAGAGAGAAGCATAAATAATAAAGAGCATTACCTTGTGCAGACTGTCATGTTGACTTGACACTTTGGAATTTGAAGTTTAGACCCAGATGAGTCTTTCTTTGTGCATTTGCATTGAGCAAGTGAACGAATTGTTGGTACTTAACAAGAAGAAACAAGTGTTTGCCTCAGGAAATCCACTCGAAAGAAAAGAGGTACAGAGAGAGATGAAGAAAGAGATAAAAAAGGTGAGATGCCAGTAGAAGGATAAGGTGCAACAGATAATGTCACAGGGAGACTCTGCCTGGATGGGCATTAAGATATGGCAAATGCCCCCTTCAAAGCGAGGCAACGTATCGATCCCCGCCCGGATGAGAGGGTGTGCCTCTCTACAGCCAATGAACTAAACAAGTTATTCACTCGCTTTGAAGCGGGGGCGGCCCCGCTCCCCCTTCCTGTGTGAAGGAGGATGTCATGGCAACCGAGAGCGCCCATGTCAGCAATGAGGAAGTAGGACCAGTGTTTCAAAAGCACCGGAGCACGAAAGAGCCCGGGGCCTGATAACATAAGTGGTCGTGTCTTGAAACACTGTTCCACTCAGCTGAGCGGTGTCTTCTGCAGTGTCTTCTGCTCTTCTTCTAGCGGTCCCTGGATACATTGGAAATTCCATCTCTATGGAAAAAATGTTATTATTATACCTGTCTCAAAAACCTCTCATCCATCTGCATCAAATGACTACAGACCTGTCTCTCATACCTCTATCTTGATTAAATCTCTTAGAAAGATCATCAAGACATACATCATCAACACCACCAGACACCTTCTTGACCCCCTCCAATTTGCACACCAGTCAGAGAGAGGAACAGATGATGCCAACCTCTAGCTCTTACATCTGGTGAACATGCATTTGGAGGGCAGTAAAACCCATGTGTGTATCATGGTCACAGATTTCTCTTCAGCATTTAACACAATTAATCCATTGGTCCTCGCGGACAGACTGAGAGGAGACTTCGGACTTGATGCTATGCTTATCACATGGATCACCAACTTCCTAACTGATAGGTCTCAGCAGGTACGAGTTGGCAACACATTCTCTGAGTGTGTGCACTACTTCAGTTGGAACCCCCCAGGGCAGTGTTCTTTCACCAGTACTATACATACTGTATACAGACAGCTGCCGGAGCCAGTTCCCAGGCCGCCACCTGATCAAATATGCTGACGACACTTTGTTCACTCTACTTGAAGGGGATAAGACAGAGCCCGGCCGGCTCTGAATGATTTTAATGTTTGGTTTGAGTCATCCCATCTAAAATTAAATACATCAAAAAACAAAGGACTTGGTGATTGACTTTCAAAGGAACACGACTATGCACACACCATCGCTGATCAATTGTGAGCCCATTGAAATAGTGGAGGAGTACAAATACCTTGGGCTAGTCACTGACAACAAGCTGTCCTGGGATCAGTGTACTGGCGCTATTTTGAAGAAAGGCCAACAGAGACTGTATTTCCTACGGAAACTGTACTTTTCTAATGTTGATCTAACCTTCATGGTTCTCTATTATAAATCATTCATTGAGAGCATTCTGTCCTACTACTTGACCTGCTGGTTTGGGAATATCAAAGTTGCATAGAAAAATAGGTTCTGAAAGATAGTCAGGACTTGCAGGAAAATCATGGGGCAGCAACAGCAAGAACTGTCATCTCTCTACCTGGGCAGAGCCCTCCAGAAGGCTAATAAAATAGTGGTTGACTCTTCCCATCCATTCCACTCCGAATACCAGCTCCTTCCCTCTGGATGCAGGTACAGACTACCGAAGTTACAAAAAATAGGGCCAAGTACTCTTTTATTCCGAATGCAATTCTGCAACTTAACAAATGTTTGACTAATTGCACTTAGCACTTGCACTATGAAACTGCACTTACCCTGCCTAATTGCTTGGAAATATCCTTTGATATTTAAAAAAAATGTTTTAAATGTGATATATTTTATGACTGCTGCAAAATAAATTGCCCCTCTGGGGACATTAAGGTTTTCTGAATCTGAATGTATTACTATACAAAATGACATCATTGTGTAACAAATTATTTTGAAATCCAGAAAGTGAACAAACATGTTCTTCTTCTTTTTTTTAAATGAACAGAAACAAGAGCATCTTTTAACATCAAGTACTTTCGGAGAAAAAGATTTGTTCAAGAATTAAATAGCCTGTATATAATAACTGTGACACAAAGTAAAAGGAAATAGATTAAGACAAAAGGTCAGTAGGGGTGTTAGTTATGCACTAGTACTAGCTGTTTGTGTGTGTGTGTGTGTGTGTGTGTGTGTGTGGTGTGTGTGGTGTGTGTGTGTGTGTGTGTGTGGTGTGTGTGGTGTGTGTGTGTGTGTGTGAATGCTCATGGAACAGGTGTTTGACCTAGTCGTGTGTGTGTTTGTGCTCACGGGATAGGTTTTGTGACTTGCCTCAAGCTATTTTATGTTTTTCCACATGACTGGTTGGTGTCATGAAGCAGTGCCTGACATGCAGGGAAGTATTGAAGGTTGTGAATTAAAAGTAGTAGTGGTAGTAATAGGGTTGTCATTGGCTATGGGTTAGTTAAAGTGAGTTGTTTTGGGGTGGTTTGTAGGTGTGGAGTTATTATAATGGGTTATAATGGAGTAGTATTGTAGGCTAGAGTGAGTACTATAACATTATAAGCCATAGAATGTCTTTTTAAGCTCTCAAAATGTTTTAGTTTCAACAACCTGTAAGTTCTGTGGCAGCGATTTCAGTTAAGAATATTGAAGCCTGCATTCCATCTTGAAATGAATGGGGGATACAACAAGCGTTACAAGTGTATAAAGTATGAATGGTAGCAAAAATCTGTGTTGAAGCTATCTAAGTTGAGTCAGTCTGCAAATTTCAGCATTTGGTTGGTATTTATAGTTTAAATGTTTCAAGAGCAGTGGCGAATCCACATTTTGCCTTTGAGGTCTAAGGAGCTTTTATGCTCATTTAAAATGGTTATAGTTCCAAAAGTACAAATAGTATCCACAATCTTTTGACTCGCAATCTACGTTGAGTCAGTCTGTACATGTCAGCGTTGGTTTGGTGTTTGTTGCTTCAACGGTTCAAGAGCTGTTGGCGAATCAAATATTTCCCATTGTAGCCTATGGAGTGCTTATGCTAATTAGATTTGTTTTACATTTTAGTAATTTAGCAGACGGTCTTATTCAGAGAGACTTACAGTAGCGAGTGCATACATTTTAATACTTTTTCGTACTGTTGAAGCCTGCATTCCATCTTTGAAATGAATGGGGATACAACAAGCGTTATAGTGTATAAAGTATGAATGGTAGCAAAAATCGGTGTTGAAGCTATCTAAGTTCAGTCAGTCTGCACATTTCAGCGTGGTTATAGTTGTAAGAGTATAAATGGTATCAAAAAGCTAAATGGTATCAAAAAATTCATCCAAAGTTAACTTGTAAACATGAAATTCAATTAACAGTTTCAGCAAACCCTTTCTTTCAGGACTTGACAAATAAAACATGTAGAGTTGAAGATGATATTTGGTATGGTCAATGATATCCGGGATCCTACCTTAAATCCTAACCATAACCCCCAACCTTAACCTCGACCCTATTCCTTAACCGGAACTTCTATGGGGTAGGGAAATTGTAATGATCCCGGATAACACATAAATATTTGGTGTACAGCACACCGATACCGGCAGAAAGTGGTAAATATGATTCAAGGACAAATAAGTAAAGCACAAAATAATGTTTTTCAGTCAATTTTTTTTTATATTCATCTTTTGAACTGTCATTGTAATTCGATGTAATTCTTCTGCATTTTAATCTTTGTAGAGTTCAGAGCTTATTTTATGTAAACTACCATAAGCAAAATATATAAATTAGCTAAATGTTTTAATGCTATTAAGTGTATATCCTCTGGGAATACAATGTACATCTCACTGTATATCTTTGTAGCGAAATAAATGAAATTCAATATAATGTATTTATCTGTTAAACAACTTTTGCCTGTCACCTTTAAACAATGTACATTTCTTAATAGTCACAACATAGCAAATATTAAGAGAGAAGCATAAATAATAAAGAGCATTACCTTGTGCAGACTGTCATGTTGACTGGACACTTTAGAATTTGAAGTTTAGACCCAGATGAGTCTTTCTTTGTGCATTTGCATTGAGCAGTGAACGAATTGTTGATGAGAGGGTGATGAGAGGGTGTGCCTCTCTAAACTATGGAAGGCCAAGAATTTCCAATCGTCTTGCCCGGAACTCGTCTTAACACTTGTAATTATCATATTTCACTTGCTTTTTTCAAGTGTCAAATGTCATTTTTTGTACACAAGATTTTTTCACCTATCCAGTGTGTGTTTACAGGCAATTTGAACACTTGTTATGGGCAATTTTACATGCGTTCATTACACCTGTTCAATGTGCATTTACACGTGATTAGAACGCTTGTTATGTATGAAACGCCGATTGGGTCTTAAAGCACATGGTCAAAACGCAATCTTTTTAATGCTAAGCGTGTAAAGTAAGCAGGTGCAGGTGCTTAAGTTAACGCCTAAACGCGTCAAATAAGCACGTGCAAATGTGTTTGCCGGCGGTCCAACATGTGCTAAATAAACGGCTGCAATCGGTCCTGCACACGTCCAATTAACGCCTACATCTGCTAAATATACACTTACACACGCTAATTTAACACATTCTTTAAAATGTTAATTTAACTAGCCAATTTCCCTAGCTCCTCCTTTCAACCAGATTTCGCTGTTTGAAGGAACGTCCTTTTCCACTGCAAGCAGAGTAGGAACCCTCACAAGTTAACGGTTTTGTCTTTGAACATTGTTGTTACTGAATCATAAAGTTTATCCGCGAGTTTACAGTGGAAGGATATGTTTCTCATCACTGGCTATAAAATTCAGCAACATTAATCAAGCACCAGGATCAGCAGTGCTTAGCATAAACTAAATCAGATACTGGCTAGTTAATCTAGCTAACGTCGATAGCCTTGAACCCTGGCCATATTATATCATATAGTTAGCCTGCCCGGCCATACTGCTAGCCGCAGTGAACAGCGCTGTCATGTTTTATTAAAAGCCCTGCTGAAAAAACATGTCAACTACAACAGCCACGGAAACACATTGGACAATGTTAGTACTATCAAGGTAAATTACATACTAGCAAGATTGTTGCTTGAATTCATGGCCAGGCATACATAGATTAGACAACAGATACTCCAAAAATCATCCTGCTCAAAATCCTGGTAGTTGGCGATTTTTGGACTATGTTGTCTCTATTATGCTTTATCATTGACTAAAGGAAGACAAGCTACCTAAATGTGACTTATCGGATAGTACTGAAGCAGGACATGTTTTTGAGTTACGTTTTTAGCCCAAAGCCTTGTATTTAAGCAAAACAACAGCTGAATGTAGGCAATTTCTTCAGCCCGACTGGCTGTCATTTCAATGCTAGCGTTAGCTGCGCTAGCTCGCGATTAGCATGAAGACACTGAAAAGCTCACAAAGCACATTTTGCCAGTGAAAACCTTGTAAAACCTTTACTAACATCTACAACATATCAGCTTTCCAGCAGAGTAGACTAATGTTCACGATCACTTTGTTTTAGGAATATTTACACTCCATCGAAGCCTATTAGGGTAAAATAACAACTTCAGGAATATACCTATTGCTATATAGTACTGCTTCAAAGGAATAGGGTTCCCATTCCTTCTGCTTTATTTTCAAACAATTGTGTCTTGCAGAAGGGAACCATGAAGAGGAGCTTGGAGTGGGCAAGGGGGAGGTTGATAAAGCAGCAGAGAAGACCTGATTTATCAAGTATGACAGTTAATTCTGGTGATTCTCACCTGGTTGGCATTTACAACACGGCAAGGTATGCAACATTAAGCCCAATCAAATATCCAATGTTATTAAAACATATAACCCAATCTACGGTCAAGCAACGTTTAATGTCAGGTGTGTGTTATGAACTATAAACAATCCTTGGAGTCAATGAATCAATTGAGAGTGACTACAATTAGAAATGATTTTAAAACCACTGTGCCAGTAAAGATGACTAAAAAAGGAATCTGCTCTTATGGTTCTGTTTACATTTTTTCAGACACTTCAATCCGACACTCTTGTTAATGTTTGACGTCAGGCAGAACGTCTTCAGCCACCGTAGGATGGAGAGCCGCAGGTTGGCGTTTTTGACTGCAGTGTCTGTGTGGGTGTACCAGGAAAGAACGTTAGAAGTTAGGTCCACCAGGAAAGAACGTTAGAAGTTAGGTCCACCAGGAAAGAACGTTAGAAGTTAGGTCCACCAGGAAAGAACATTAGAAGTTAGGTCCACCAGGAAAGAACATTAGAAGTTAAGTCCCCATGATATCGAAGCTTCTTACCATCTCCACCGCAGCCCAGTCGATATCGATTTAAAAAACTGGAACAATAAATATCGTGTAGCAAAAATTCACTGAACCAACTCCAGTTTGCCTATTGTCCCAACAAATTTGTCAATTATACATTTTAGATACGTCCGAGTGCATTTTCTTTTATAGCTCTGCTTTCCACACCATCCTGACCCACAAACTGGTTAGCAGACTCAGGCCTCTGGGTGTAAAGCCTGTAATAACAAATTCCATTTTTTACATTCACAAGAATGTGTATCCCCAGAATGGACCCAACAACTAAACATGCTGACAACACTACCATAGTACACCATGAACAGGTAATCAAATGGCTACCCGGACTATTTGCATTGTGTGCCCCCCAACCCCTCTTTTACGCTGCTGCTACTCTGTTTATCATATATGCATAGTCACTTTAACCATATCTACATGTACATACTACCTCAATTGGCCCGACCAACCAGTGCCCCTGCACATTGGCTAACCGGGCTATCTGCATTGTGTCCCGCCAACCCCTCTTTTACGCTACTGCTACTCTGTTCATCATATATGCATAGTCACTTTAACCATATCTACATGTACATACTACCTCAATCAGCCTGACTAACCGGTGCCTGTAAATCGCCTCGCTACTGTTATTTTTCACTCTTTTTTACTGTTGTTTTTATTTCTTTACTTACCTATTGTTCACCTAATACCTTTTTGCACTGTTGGTTAGAGCCTGTAAGTAAGCATTTCACTGTAAGGTCTACACCTGTTGTATTAGGCGCACGTGACAAATACACTTTGATTTGATGAAGGAGCTGTGGGACCTAACATAATGGTGATAGGACAAGTCTCAGTGTAAGCAAAACAAAGATGGTGGTACTTAACCATTCTCCCATCTACTGTACATTGACATGGAGATGATCAGCAGCTTCAAGTTCCTGGGCACCCTGATATCCTTTCCTGCCCTCAGTCACTTCACTCAAAATGTCCCACCAGTGCTTCTCCACTACCCACATCAACTTGCTGCACCACGACTTATGTACAAACTACAGCGTCTGTTTTTATTGACATAACACATGTAAATAAAATGTCCATATTTACTGTAAGATTTATTTATGGTAACATTAGTCCCTTGACATACATGACTAAACTACTCTGCATAATGCTCATTTACCCACTAAGAAATCATACATTTATTAAAGCTGCGTTATGTATTACTGTGTCCAATTGATTCTGGTTGGTTGTAATGTTTTTGAAAACTTTCAACTTTATTTAGCTGATTATTTTAAACAGGAGTTGTTCAATTTGATGAAAACTTTGGTTAGTGTCAGTTGATCTCAAAAAGTATTTGTATAGTTAGACAGGCTTACATTTAAAAATATCAGAAACGATCATAACATCAATCCTTTTGGGACACATCACCAATTAACATTGGCTGCAGTATTCCGAACTTACTAGGTAGTCATGCAATAAACATCTTGGATAATTCCCCTTAAATGAATTCCCTTTAAATCAAATGTTATTTGTCACATGTGTAACCGGTGCTGTACTGCACCGCTGTAACTCTGCGTTGTGTGTGTGGTTGATTGAGACTATGGACGTGGACTTTGGAGATCAGGTAGTTTTAATTAAGCAGAATTCACTCTGCATCCTGCATCTGCATCCAAAAGAAAATAAAACATTTGTAGAGCACATATGTTCTGCGAATCGTCGCCTCTTTCTACAACAGATGCACAATACAAGGGACTGGGATCATTTCAGGAGCTAGCCATCGTTCACACATACAATAGCCTGCTAATACCTCCAGCAGGTATATCTCTCTGGTCACCCCCAAAGCCAATTCCTCCTTTGGCCGTCTCTCCTTCCAGTTCTCTGCTGCCAATGACTGGAACGAACTACAAAAATCTCTGAAACTGGAAACACTTATCTCCCTCACTAGCTTTTAGCACCAGCTCACAGACTACTGCACCTGTACATAGCCCATCTATAATTTAGCCCAAACAACTACCTCTTCCCTTACTGTATTTATTTATTTATTTAGCTCCTTTGCACCCCATTATTTCTATTTCTACTTTGCACTTTCTTCCACTACAAATCTACCATTCCAGTGTTTAACTTGCTATATTGTATTTACTTTGCCACCATGGCCTTTTTTGCCTTTACCTCCCTTATCTCCCCTCATTTGCTCACATTGTATATAGACTTTTTTTCCCACTGTATTATTGACTGTATGTTTGTTTTACTCCATGTGTAACTGTGTTGTTGTATGTGTCGAACTGCTTTGCTTTATCTTGGCCAGGTCGCAATTGTAAATGAGAACTTGTTCTCAACTTGCCTACCTGGTTAAATAAAGGTGAAATGAAATAATAAAGATGTGGAACGCTACTCACGCTGCGTCTTGGTCCTATTATTCCAACGAACGTGACATCTACATTATGGGGCAGAATATTTAAGTGCCTTTGAAGGGGGTATGGTAGTAGGTACCAGGCACACCGGTTTGAGTGTGTCAAGAACTGCAGCCCTGCTGGGTTTTTCATCCTCAACAGTTTCCCGTGTGTATAAAGAATGGTTCACCACCCAAAAGAAATCCATCCAACTTGACACAACTGTGGGAAGCATTGGAGTCAACATGGGCCAGCATAGCATCCCTGTGGAACGCTTTCGATACCTTGTAGAGTCCATGCCAATAGAGTCGCATTTAGGTTGTTCTGATGGCAAAGGAGGGTGCAACTCAATATTAGGAAAGTGTTCCTAATGTTTCGTCCACCCGGTGTATATACCACTTAGCAGACTTTTATGAAAAGTGACTTCCAGTGACTGCAGGAATTGAACCCAGGACTCTGGTGAAGCTAGCAGCATGTGCTCTTACAAAGGACATGAAGACTACCTTTATATTCAACAATGATACAGGTGTCCATTTCGGGGTGCACTTCATCCTTCAGAATCATGATTCTGAGGTGCACATCAATCTGACGGAGATAACAACAGGAGAAGGGCATTAAAGAAGAGCCTTTTGACAGAGGTTCCTGTATCGTATAAACTGTTCATACAAAGTGAGCTGTTTATGCTTACGTTTTGCCAAATGCCAAAGGGAACTACGTTGATATTTGTCAGCTGCACCTGACTTTTCTCCAGCATCCTGTAACATTATTCAAACGAGGACAGCATAAACCCACAAAGGTGACACCCTCATTTGTTTTATGGTTGTAAAACCATGTTAATGTGTGACATATTTATATAGATATAGATAACCCTTACCAGAACACTGGCCTTGATGTGTCGCCAACATAAATAGGAACATCTGGTCTCGTCGCAGAGAGGGATTTTAAGGTTGGGTAGCTGAAAATTGATTTTTCAGGAATTATCTTAAAACTTCCTGTCTTTCTGTATGCTCATCCTCATGAGAAAAATTCTGCTTACTTCCATAATTAGAGTCCCACTTTAAACTAAGTACAACTTATAATGGCTTAATATATCTTACATAAATGCTTCACATATCATCTATAAACCTATCTCATACTCTATAAATGGTGTATAAACATACATAGTTTATACACCATTTATACACCACCCTTTATATACCATTTATAGAATATGACACACGCTTATAGATGATCTGTGAAGCATTTGTGTAGTGCTTAAGAAACTTCATGCATTCTATATAACGCCTTTATACTTCGTTTAAAGTGGGACCAAAATTATAAATACATTGAAATCAGTGGTGGCTGGTGGGTGGAGATTGCGGAGGACGGGCTCATTGTAATGGTTGTGTTTGATGTGTTTGATACTTTCAATCAATTCCCTTCCAGTTTCACTGAGCCCATCCTCCTATATCAATCCATTTCATTCTACCATCTCTACATACCTGTACCATCTCTACATACCTGTACCATACAGGTACCATCTCTACATACCTGTACCATCCTGCATACAGGTACCATCTCTACATACCTGTACCATACAGGTACCATCTCTACATACCTGTACCATCCTCCATACAGGTACCATCTCTACATACCTGTACCATACTCCATACCTCTACCATCCTCCATACAGGTACCATCCTGCATACAGGTACCATCTCTACATACCTGTACCATACTCCATACAGGTACCATCTCTACATACCTGTACCATACTCCATACCTGTACCATCCTGCATACAGGTACCATCTCTACATACCTGTACCATACAGGTACCATCTCTACATACCGGTACCATGCTCCATACAGGTACCATCTCTACATACCTGTACCATCCTCCATACAGGTACCATCTCTACATACCGGTACCATACTCCATACAGGTACCATCTCTACATACCTGTACCATCCTCCATACAGGTACCATCTCTACATACCGGTACCATACTCCATACAGGTACCATCTCTACATACCTGTACCATCCTCCATACAGGCACCATCTCTACATACCTGTAACATACTCCATACAGGCACCATCTCTACATACCTGTACCATACTCCATACAGGTACCATCTCTACATACCTGTACCATACTCCATACAGGCACCATCTCTACATACCTGAGGGGGTTGGAGTGCATGTGGCTGATGTAGATGAGGTCGGCCATGCACAGCCTCTCCATGGAGTCAGCAGGGGCTCGTGGAGCAGCCACCAGCCCCTGGCGAAGGCCGGACCCGTCAGCCAGGGGTCGAATATCATCTTCTTCCCCCCTAGCTGGAGCTCCATGCATGCATGGGTGAGGTAGGTCACCTGGAGGAACATGAAGGTCGAGTTTGGGGTGGAGAATCTTGTCGCCCGACGTGCTATCATTTTAGATTTACGTGCGGCGCGGTTGACCATCAATCACACCGATTTAAATAGCCTGTCGGCCATATGGGAAAAACTCAGAGGTGTCGGAGTTGGGAATGTCGTTTCTGTGTCTCTGGAATTTAAATGAAGACATAGGGGAGATGGTCAAAAGTCATCTGTGACCAACTGTCGCTCAGAGTCCCAGCAATGTGTCCTGCACTGTTGTTGGGCATGGCTGTGATCGGAGGTCTATCCCGATACGTTATCTACAATCTTGGATGGCGGTTGGTGAAAGCTTTCAACCTTTGCCCATCTCCCTTATGTGTCCCAGGCTTAAGTTTGGAACTGCAGCCTTTCAGGTGAGAACACACCCTCAGATCTCACATTATAAAGCTTGGCACTGCAGCCTTTCAAGTGAGAACACACCCTCAGATCTCACATTATAAAGTTTGGCACTGCAGCCTTTCAGGTGAGAACACACCCTCAGATCTCACATTATAAAGTTTGGCACTGCAGCCTTTCAGGTGAGAACACACCCTCAGATCTCACATTATAAAGCTTGGCACTGCAGCCTTTCAGGTGAGAACACACCCTCAGATCTCACATTATAAAGCTTGGCACTGCAGCCTTTCAGGTGAGAACACACCCTCAGATCTCACATTATAAAGCTTGGCACTGCAGCCTTTCAGGTGAGAACACATCCTCAGATCTCACATTATAAAGCTTGGCACTGCAGCCTTTCAGGTGAGAACACATCCTCAGATCTCACATTATAAAGCTTGGCACTGCAGCCTTTCAGGTGAGAACACATCCTCAGATCTCACATTATAAAGCTTGGCACTGCAGCCTTTCAGGTGAGAACACACCCTCAGATCTCACATTATAAAGCTTGGCACTGCAGCCTTTCAGGTGAGAACACACCCTCAGATCTCATATTATAAAGCTTGGCACTGCAGCCTTTCAGGTGAGAACACATCCTCAGATCTCACATTATTAAAGTGGTGATGAGATCAAAGATGAGTCAAAGATTTTGTAGACACACAACTCTCGGTTATCATTTTAAGGCTAATATTTGATTCACTCCGGGTAATTACTAACTAGCCTTGAATCATAGCTAGTGTTTGTGTTCTTGTCACACATTTGTGACTAAACAACATGGGAATGTGTTCCAGATTAGTTTCAACCAGCCTGGTGAAGACATCTTTTTCATGACGAGACCAAGATCACAACCAGATCAAGACATATTTTTCTGACCATAACAAAACATCTTTATACAACCAGTATCCATCCTGACCATGACGTCATGTAAGATGTCATAATGTAATTGCAACCAGTTTTGCCCACTGGGAAAGGCCTCAGATCTGTCCAGCCGTGGGTGTGTGTGACGCGCTGTACTCACAGTCACCTCTCCCTCCTGCAGTTCCTGTGGATCCTGGGGATCTGCCGACCAGGGGTCCCAGACGATCACCTCCACGAGCTGAAGACCACCCTCGTCTGTCATCACGACGTCTGCATTAGCAAAATCAAGCCAAAGTCAAAACTCTTCCGATGAGTAATCAAATTAATTACTTCTATTTGACTATCTTAATGTACATATAGACATATTAAACATCTGACTTATTATTTACACTGTGTTCCTCATGTCATTTTTAGACGGCCAAAGGAATGGACAGCTGGAGCTGGGCACTATGATGGAAAATTGGAAGATTATTTTATAATACTTTTATTGCATCAAATGGTTGTTTTATGCAACAGAATAGGGGATTCTTCTAACTACTGTGTGTGTGTGTTCTACTGAGGATGGGCCTCTGGGAGATAATACTGACAGGAGATTTATGATGTCTTTTGGGTGATTAAACCTAAGGAGGCCGCATTTCAGAGCATGAGTTAATGTTTCTGTTCTAGATGATACCAGGGAGAGATGACCCCAGGGCCAGACCCTGGTCTGTACACAAAGATGAATGTTTTTACAGCAGATACTGTCTGCTATGAATTATAGGTATCTTTCATACAAATCTTAACCTTGTGACCCATTCTATTCATCTGTTGTTCGTCATGTAGGTTGAAAGGGGTGTATCTTGGCTATAAAATACCTTTGTACTTTTGTCTCGGGGCTCTCAACGAATCATCTGAGCGTGAATCGTCGACCAGGCATCATTATCGTAGAGCACTCAATCGATTCACTTTATATGTGTGCGTTGTATTGACCTGCTCCCTTATTAATAGGTGATTAAAGATTTAGTATAAGTATAACTCTGACTTGTGCGATGAGTCTGTCTCTCCTCATTTGATAGTAAAGAAATGAGCCACCACATTTGGCAATGGGGATGTAAATCTTCACTTGGTGACTGCTCCTGATGACCTGGGTAAATCGTGCATGAGGGATCCCTCAAACTTGGGATCTCAGGGAGACCACACTTCGGGAACGAAGCAGATGGACCAACCTAAGATCTGAGAGGCAGCGAGCCGAGTGGATACCACATCTCCAACTTAGTTAAAAAATAAATAAAGAGGTGAGCGACACACACAAAGTGGTTAAGAAAAGTCTTTGTTACGTAGGCTCTGAGTGTGAATTCCTGTGTGAGGGGGGCACCTTGGAGGCGTAAACAGGGCCGAGTCAGTGGAGGATGATCTGAGAGTTAGTCGACTCAAAGACACCCATCAGTGGTCGGTTGTGGGCGACCTAGAGCCGTCCTGACACTGAATTGATCCCAGTGGGGATTGGTGCGGTCTGTAGGGGTGAGGGGCCAGGGTGACTGTGTGTTCTGTGTGAAACACGGTACTTGGTGAAGCCCTATTGGAAGAAGGACCTCATTCTGAAAGTGTCTGTGTGACTGTCTAAGTGACCCTCAGGTGGTGAATTCCAATTATTTTAAATGTGCTAGCCAGGTATGCCATGGGTTTGGTAATTTAGCGTTAAATATCTAGAATCTGTGTGAACTACTTTTTGCCATTTAACGTTAAAACATCCTTAATCTGTGTGAACTAGTTAAGACCATTTATGATATAGTATAAGATAGGAATGTGCACCTGTAATTGTTTTAAACCTGTACCCCATTTTAGAAGTATTGAAAGATGTAAATGTATGAGTTGCATTATCCTAGGAACTAACCATGACATAGAAATGAGAAAATATTCCTGCAGGTTGAAATATTGTCAAAAAACATAATTGATTCGGTATGTTTGGGAATAGCATTGTGTGACTGTGATATGAGAGTTGTGGAAATTAGTCTTAATCTGAATTTTAGATAGTAACATAAAGAGATATGCTTAATCATATGATTGACATTTGGATAATAAGCTTTGATATAACGTTATCTTGGGGTTCTGTTCCTTCACTGCCCATCATTTTAGGAAGCAGCGGAAGGTCTACAGTTCCTGAGAGGCTTGATTTTGCTGTGGTCTCTGGGAGGTTAGAGAACCGTTGAGGATCCCATGACGGGCCGGTCCTTGTCCGGGAAACAAAAGTGACTTTTTTTGGTTCTGCTGGGAGTATGTTTGGAGAGCTGCTTCGTAGTTATTGTAGCAATATTGATGTTACACAGGAAACGGAAACCAGTTGTTACTGACTTTATTAATGTGCTTGTTGACAACATGCCTAGTAAAGTTTGCTTAACTTTATATCTTTGTCTGTCGTGACTACAACACAAAGCATATTGAAACAGGGTGATAACGGTACTTAAAAGAACCTGGATCTCATCGATGTCAGTGAAGAATACATCCCAGGCGGCAGTTTGAAAAAGTGCCGTATTTACAGGCTAGTCATCACACCGAACGTCAACGTTAGCTGGCTATCGTGAGTGACTCTATGCTAAAAGCTAGCTGGCAATTGGATACAAAAAGATTTGTGAGTAGCTAACATTCCATTCTACAAAAAAATCACCATGGAAAATGCACTGAAACCTCTGTGAAAAATGTACTATGATGATTGTAATTTAGCACTGACCTGGAAAAGATGGAAAGAGGAATTCAATTTGTACATGGCTCTTACAATGAGAGAAAAACCTGAGGATTACAAAGTGAAGCTACTGTATTATCTCATTGAGGAAAAAGGCAGAGAGATTTGTGAGACCCTATGTGTGGTCAGTACCAAAGACAATCTCTCTGTTGAGAGAGCGTGAGGATGTTCTCTGCATCACACTAGGGCCAAAGTCAGAGAGCATCAACGTGGTGCAGGAGAAAACCACAGTGCCCAATGCAGCTCTCTTTACAATCATGCTGGCCAACAAAAAGTCAGTCAGATTTCAGCTAGATTGTGGTGCTAATGTTATTCCTGCAAACCTCATAAAAGCCAGTCACCTAGAGCCCTGCAGTCAGGTATTGGTGATGTATAACAAGAGTACTCTGACGCCACTGGGGAAGTGCACACTTAAAGTGATCAATCCACGCAATAAGAAAACCTACCGAGTTGAGTTCATCGTATTCAACAAGAATGTGCACAGGCCCATTCTAGACAGTAAGGCTATCCAGGCAATGGAGTTGATTAATGTGCAGCATCACAACATCCTGGCCATCGAGAAAACAACAGGATCCTGGACTAAAAGAGCAAATTAAACGGGAGTACTCTGATGTATTTCAGGGAGATGGATGCTTACCCGGCAAACTGAAGCTGGAAGTGGATGAGCGAGTGGAGCCCGTCCAGCTGCCAAAGAGAAGAGTGCCAGTAGCACTATATAAACCACTCAAAGAGGAGCTCAGTGGTCTATTTTATTTATTTATTTTTTGAGAAAAGAAGGATGATAAAAGCAGTTGAAAAATGCACAGATTTGATTAGCAGCCTGATCTTAGTGAAGAAACCGTCTGGAAAACTAAGAGTGTGTATTGATCCGAAACCTCTCAACAAGGTGCTCAAGAGGAGCCATTACCCACTTCCTACTATTGAAGACGTGCTGTCAGATCTGAACAGAGCACGCGTGTTCTCTGTTTGTGATGTAAAAAACGGATTTTGGCATGTGGAACTGGAGGAGAAATCCAGCTATCTCACCACGTTCTCTACTCCCATGGGACGCTACAGGTGGCTGCGCATGCCAATGGGAATCAGTCCAGCCCCAGAGATCTTTCAGAGGAAGTTGAACCAGGCAATGGAAGGTCTTCCAGTAGTCAAAATCATTGCAGAGGACATCCTGATTGTGGGAGAAGGAGACAACGATGAAGCGGCGACTCTGGACCATGACAAAAACCTGAAAATGCTCCTGGACAGATGCAGGAAGCTCAATATCAAGCAGAATCCGAAAAAGCTGCAGCTCAGGCAGAAGGAAGTGCCCTACATTGGCCACCTGCTAACATCAGAGGGGTTAAAAGTGGACCCAGGAAAAGTGACAGCCATGAAACAGATGCCTAGGCCTACAGATGTGCAAATAGACCTAAAATGGCAAATAGACTAATTCAAAAAGCCATTCAATAACCTTTCAGATTGAGGAAATGGCAGCTCAACTTACCCAGCTCATCCTGTGTGAAGCTGTTGGGAGGGTTCTGCATAGTTGAGACGTTCAGCTTCCAGTAGTGTTTTGTACATCGGACCGTCCTGTATCAGAAAAACCTTTAAGTCCCATTGAATAGATATGTTATATCTAAGCCTCGGTATTAAAGAGGAAGTTCATGATTTTACCATGTTGATGTTAGATGGTTCCTCAGCCTGAAAGTAGTCTATGGGCCAGGATAAACTGTAATCCATGGTTTGGTATTCTCTAAACAGCCACTACAAACTCCAGCTATCTTTAGTTGTAGAGTCCTGAACTTCCCCTTTAAGTCTACTTACCTTCCATCTAAGTCCTCTATGTCTTTGATGAACAGGCCTCCTTGGTGTTTGCATTGGTTCTTGCAGGCCTTCAGCTCTCCATTTTCTTTGTATATGATGTAGCACTTGCCATCATCTGGGCTCTTCTTAAAGTTGATGCCATCTTTGAGTGAGAACACCGCCTCAGAGTCCAGGGACAGCACTGTCTTTGAAGACTGGGCTGTCATTTGAGTGGTTGAATTGAAGTGCTGATGAGAAAAGTAGAGGAGTATATGTGGATGGGACTCGTAAGAAGAATTTACAGGTGAACAAAACAGAAGTAATAGATAAAGGCAACAAAAAAATCAATCCAGTTTATTACAAGTTGCAACAGGGAGATACTTCCAGCACAGAACCAGAGAAAATGTCTGACTGGCCTTATATCCTAATCAGCAGACAACTGTTCTGTAAACATCAGCCCCAGAGGCTTGTGGGAAGTCCAAACAACAAGTAAGTGACATTGCTACAGAATCACAGTGTTCAGACAATACAATAATAATCAGTGTGTCCTCGGTCCTTGTATCTCCAGTCTGGCATCAAACACTATCAACAGATATGAGTTTATTCCATAATATACAGCATCGAGGCTAGTGACCATCAACTCGAGTATCCCAAACAAAACACTGGAAATTGTGTATCACAAAAAGGGGAAATATATGAATATAAGGTAAAACTTTTCTTGATACCTAGTGTCATAACACATTATGACACGGTCATAACCATGTCATACTATGTCATAACAGCTGACATAACATGCTCATAACACTGTTACATATGTTTAGACCTGTTGTGACATATATTCCGATATTTTATGGGTGGTTATGACACAAGAGTTTCAAAACCCACAAAACCTACCACTCAAGGCAAAACATTCCATTACACCATAGCCTACATGTCCACAGTGTTTTTTTAAAAAATTGACCATATAAATTATCATTGTAATTGTGCACAAAATTATGTCAGACATGCACTTACCCCAATGCTCTGTTTCTGATGACTGGGATGAATGCAAGAGCAGAAGCAGGACAAGACATCCTCTTTTTGACAGATGACTGATATAAGGGCATGTACGTGACAGGCCTATCTGGCTTATGTGATTATGATGGTCATAAAGCTTCTTGACAGTGTCAAAGTGTATTTTCTTAGTCCAAGTAAAGTGACACAGGCTGGTCCTAATTTTATATGACAGTGTCATAAAGTGTATTTTCTACAAGTTGTTTAAAATATGATAGAGAGAGAGAGAGAAAGAGCAAGAGACTTGAACCTACATTTTAGACAATAGCACAGATTGAAAGAACGAAACATTATACCGTTATATTTACATGTTCATGGTTAGTTCAAATGACTAATATCTAGATTCAAACAAATGTCAGTTCAGTGACACTTTGGGAACTAAATATTACATGGAATTATCAGGATCAGGAGCAGACCTGGGTACAAATACATGCGTATTTATATTTGAAATACTTATTTTATGTGTGAATATGAGAATTATGTGGTCAAAATTCGCTACCTCTTTTAACATGTCCTACAAATAGCCTACTATCTGAAAAATATTTTCAAATATTGTTTCCAAACACATTCTTCCAAATACCCTAGGAACAAACAGAAAGTGGGTTCAAATGCATAGAGTATTTAAATATTTTTATATTTCAATATTTTCAAATGCAGAAAAATACTTTTTAAGTGTATTTCCAAATACATTCCAATATTCAACTACTTGTATTTTCAAGTAAGTACTTCGAAATGTCTTTGAAAGTTATTGAAATACCTCAAATTTGAACATGGGTCTGAATAGGAGACTATTTTTTGGTTGTAAGAGCAATCATCCTCAATTCATTGTTTTTTTTATTTCACATATGACTGAAACTCATCCAAAGTTAACTTGTAAACTTGAAATTCAATTAACAGTTTCACAGAGTTCACAGAGCTTAATTTGTGTAAACTACCATGAGCAAAATATATAAATTGGCTAAATATTTTAATGCTATTAAGTGCTATCCTCTGGGAATACAATGTACATCTCGCTGTATATGTTCGTAGCGAAATAAATGAAATTCAATATTACAAAGAATTGATCTGTTAAACAACTATTGTCTGTCACCTTTAAACATTGTACATTTCTTAATAGTCACAACATAGCAAATATTAAGAGAGAAGCATAAATAATAAAGAGCATTACCTTGTGCAGACTGTCATGTTGACTTGACACTTTGGAATTTGAAGTTTAGACCCAGATGAGTCTTTCTTTGTGCATTTGCATTGAGCAGTGAACGAATTGTTGGTACTTAACAAGAAGAAACAAGTGTTTGCCTCAGGAAATCCACTCGAAAGAAAAGAGGTACAGAGAGAGATGAAGAAAGAGATAAAAAAGGTGAGATGCCAGTAGAAGGATAAGGTGCAACAGATAATGTCACAGGGAGACTCTGCCTGGATGGGCATTAAGAATATGGCAAATGCCCCCTTCAAGCGAGGCAACGTATCGATCCCCGCCCGGATGAGAGGGTGTGCCTCTCTACAGCCAATGAACTAAACAAGTTATTCACTCGCTTTGAAGCGGGGGCGGCCCCGCTCCCCCTTCCTGTGTGAAGGAGGATGTCATGGCAACCGAGAGCGCCCATGTCAGCAATGAGGAAGTAGGACCAGTGTTCAAAAGCACCGGAGCACGAAAGAGCCCGGGGCCTGATAACATAAGTGGTCGTGTCTTGAAACACTGTTCCACTCAGCTGAGCGGTGTCTTCTGCAGTGTCTTCTGCTCTTCTTCTAGCGGTCCCTGGATACATTGGAAATTCCATCTCTATGGAAAAAATGTTATTATTATACCTGTCTCAAAAACCTCTCATCCATCTGCATCAAATGACTACAGACCTGTCTCTCATACCTCTATCTTGATTAAATCTCTTAGAAAGATCATCAAGACATACATCATCAACACCACCAGACACCTTCTTGACCCCCTCCAATTTGCACACCAGTCAGAGAGAGGAACAGATGATGCCAACCTCTAGCTCTTACATCTGGTGAACATGCATTTGGAGGGCAGTAAAACCCATGTGTGTATCATGGTCACAGATTTCTCTTCAGCATTTAACACAATTAATCCATTGGTCCTCGCGGACAGACTGAGAGGAGACTTCGGACTTGATGCTATGCTTATCACATGGATCACCAACTTCCTAACTGATAGGTCTCAGCAGGTACGAGTTGGCAACACATTCTCTGAGGTGTGCACTACTTCAGTTGGAACCCCCCAGGGCAGTGTTCTTTCACCAGTACTATACATACTGTATACAGACAGCTGCCGGAGCCAGTTCCCAGGCCGCCACCTGATCAAATATGCTGACGACACTTTGTTCACTCTACTTGAAGGGGATAAGACAGAGCCCGGCCGGCTCTGAATGATTTTAATGTTTGGTTTGAGTCATCCCATCTAAAATTAAATACATCAAAAAACAAAGGACTTGGTGATTGACTTTCAAAGGAACACGACTATGCACACACCATCGCTGATCAATTGTGAGCCCATTGAAATAGTGGAGGAGTACAAATACCTTGGGCTAGTCACTGACAACAAGCTGTCCTGGGATCAGTGTACTGGCGCTATTTTGAAGAAAGGCCAACAGAGACTGTATTTCCTACGGAAACTGTACTTTTCTAATGTTGATCTAACCTTCATGGTTCTCTATTATAAATCATTCATTGAGAGCATTCTGTCCTACTACTTGACCTGCTGGTTTGGGAATATCAAAGTTGCATAGAAAAATAGGTTCTGAAAGATAGTCAGGACTTGCAGGAAAATCATGGGGCAGCAACAGCAAGAACTGTCATCTCTCTACCTGGGCAGAGCCCTCCAGAAGGCTAATAAAATAGTGGTTGACTCTTCCCATCCATTCCACTCCGAATACCAGCTCCTTCCCTCTGGATGCAGGTACAGACTACCGAAAGTTACAAAAAATAGGGCCAAGTACTCTTTTATTCCGAATGCAATTCTGCAACTTAACAAATGTTTGACTAATTGCACTTAGCACTTGCACTATGAAACTGCACTTACCCTGCCTAATTGCTTGGAAATATCCTTTGATATTTAAAAAAAATGTTTTAAATGTGATATATTTTATGACTGCTGCAAAATAAATTGCCCCTCTGGGGACATTAAGGTTTTCTGAATCTGAATGTATTACTATACAAAAATGACATCATTGTGTAACAAATTATTTTGAAATCCAGAAAGTGAACAAACATGTTCTTCTTCTTTTTTTTAAATGAACAGAAACAAGAGCATCTTTTAACATCAAGTACTTTCGGAGAAAAAGATTTGTTCAAGAATTAAATAGCCTGTATATAATAACTGTGACACAAAGTAAAAGGAAATAGATTAAGACAAAAAGGTCAGTAGGGGTGTTAGTTATGCACTAGTACTAGCTGTTTGTGTGTGTGTGTGTGTGTGTGTGTGTGTGTGTGTGTGTGTGTGTGTGTGTGTGTGTGTGTGTGTGTGTGTGTGTGTGTGTGTGTGTGTGAATGCTCATGGAACAGGTGTTTGACCTAGTCGTGTGTGTGTTTGTGCTCACGGGATAGGTTTTGTGACTTGCCTCAAGCTATTTTATGTTTTCCACATGACTGGTTGGTGTCATGAAGCAGTGCCTGACATGCAGGGAAGTATTGAAGGTTGTGAATTAAAAGTAGTAGTGGTAGTAATAGGGTTGTCATTGGCTATGGGTTAGTTAAAGTGAGTTGTTTTGGGGTGGTTTGTAGGTGTGGAGTTATTATAATGGGTTATAATGGAGTAGTATTGTAGGCTAGAGTGAGTACTATAACATTATAAGCCATAGAATGTCTTTTTAAGCTCTCAAAATGTTTTAGTTTCAACAACCTGTAAGTTCTGTGGCAGCGATTTCAGTTAAGAATATTGAAGCCTGCATTCCATCTTGAAATGAATGGGGATACAACAAGCGTTACAGTGTATAAAGTATGAATGGTAGCAAAAATCTGTGTTGAAGCTATCTAAGTTGAGTCAGTCTGCAAATTTCAGCATTTGGTTGGTATTTATAGTTTAAATGTTTCAAGAGCAGTGGCGAATCCACATTTTGCCTTTGAGGTCTAAGGAGCTTTTATGCTCATTTAAAATGGTTATAGTTCCAAAAGTACAAATAGTATCCACAATCTTTTGACTCGCAATCTACGTTGAGTCAGTCTGTACATGTCAGCGTTGGTTTGGTGTTTGTTGCTTCAACGGTTCAAGAGCTGTTGGCGAATCAAATATTTCCCATTGTAGCCTATGGAGTGCTTATGCTAATTAGATTTGTTTTACATTTTAGTAATTTAGCAGACGGTCTTATTCAGAGAGACTTACAGTAGCGAGTGCATACATTTTAATACTTTTTCGTACTGTTGAAGCCTGCATTCCATCTTTGAAATGAATGGGGATACAACAAGCGTTATAGTGTATAAAGTATGAATGGTAGCAAAAATCGGTGTTGAAGCTATCTAAGTTCAGTCAGTCTGCACATTTCAGCGTGGTTATAGTTGTAAGAGTATAAATGGTATCAAAAAGCTAAATGGTATCAAAAAATTCATCCAAAGTTAACTTGTAAACATGAAATTCAATTAACAGTTTCAGCAAACCCTTTCTTTCAGGACTTGACAAATAAAACATGTAGAGTTGAAGATGATATTTGGTATGGTCAATGATATCCGGGATCCTACCTTAAATCCTAACCATAACCCCCAACCTTAACCTCGACCCTATTCCTTAACCGGAACTTCTATGGGGTAGGGAAATTGTAATGATCCCGGATAACACATAAATATTTGGTGTACAGCACACCGATACCGGCAGAAAGTGGTAAATATGATTCAAGGACAAATAAGTAAAGCACAAAATAATGTTTTTCAGTCAATTTTTTTTTATATTCATCTTTTGAACTGTCATTGTAATTCGATGTAATTCTTCTGCATTTTAATCTTTGTAGAGTTCAGAGCTTATTTTATGTAAACTACCATAAGCAAAATATATAAATTAGCTAAATGTTTTAATGCTATTAAGTGTATATCCTCTGGGAATACAATGTACATCTCACTGTATATCTTTGTAGCGAAATAAATGAAATTCAATATAATGTATTTATCTGTTAAACAACTTTTGCCTGTCACCTTTAAACAATGTACATTTCTTAATAGTCACAACATAGCAAATATTAAGAGAGAAGCATAAATAATAAAGAGCATTACCTTGTGCAGACTGTCATGTTGACTGGACACTTTAGAATTTGAAGTTTAGACCCAGATGAGTCTTTCTTTGTGCATTTGCATTGAGCAGTGAACGAATTGTTGATGAGAGGGTGATGAGAGGGTGTGCCTCTCTAAACTATGGAAGGCCAAGAATTTCCAATCGTCTTGCCCGGAACTCGTCTTAACACTTGTAATTATCATATTTCACTTGCTTTTTTCAAGTGTCAAATGTCATTTTTTGTACACAAGATTTTTTCACCTATCCAGTGTGTGTTTACAGGCAATTTGAACACTTGTTATGGGCAATTTTACATGCGTTCATTACACCTGTTCAATGTGCATTTACACGTGATTAGAACGCTTGTTATGTATGAAACGCCGATTGGGTCTTAAAGCACATGGTCAAAACGCAATCTTTTTAATGCTAAGCGTGTAAAGTAAGCAGGTGCAGGTGCTTAAGTTAACGCCTAAACGCGTCAAATAAGCACGTGCAAATGTGTTTGCCGGCGGTCCAACATGTGCTAAATAAACGGCTGCAATCGGTCCTGCACACGTCCAATTAACGCCTACATCTGCTAAATATACACTTACACACGCTAATTTAACACATTCTTTAAAATGTTAATTTAACTAGCCAATTTCCCTAGCTCCTCCTTTCAACCAGATTTCGCTGTTTGAAGGAACGTCCTTTTCCACTGCAAGCAGAGTAGGAACCCTCACAAGTTAACGGTTTTGTCTTTGAACATTGTTGTTACTGAATCATAAAGTTTATCCGCGAGTTTACAGTGGAAGGATATGTTTCTCATCACTGGCTATAAAATTCAGCAACATTAATCAAGCACCAGGATCAGCAGTGCTTAGCATAAACTAAATCAGATACTGGCTAGTTAATCTAGCTAACGTCGATAGCCTTGAACCCTGGCCATATTATATCATATAGTTAGCCTGCCCGGCCATACTGCTAGCCGCAGTGAACAGCGCTGTCATGTTTTATTAAAAGCCCTGCTGAAAAAACATGTCAACTACAACAGCCACGGAAACACATTGGACAATGTTAGTACTATCAAGGTAAATTACATACTAGCAAGATTGTTGCTTGAATTCATGGCCAGGCATACATAGATTAGACAACAGATACTCCAAAAATCATCCTGCTCAAAATCCTGGTAGTTGGCGATTTTTGGACTATGTTGTCTCTATTATGCTTTATCATTGACTAAAGGAAGACAAGCTACCTAAATGTGACTTATCGGATAGTACTGAAGCAGGACATGTTTTTGAGTTACGTTTTTAGCCCAAAGCCTTGTATTTAAGCAAAACAACAGCTGAATGTAGGCAATTTCTTCAGCCCGACTGGCTGTCATTTCAATGCTAGCGTTAGCTGCGCTAGCTCGCGATTAGCATGAAGACACTGAAAAGCTCACAAAGCACATTTTGCCAGTGAAAACCTTGTAAAACCTTTACTAACATCTACAACATATCAGCTTTCCAGCAGAGTAGACTAATGTTCACGATCACTTTGTTTTAGGAATATTTACACTCCATCGAAGCCTATTAGGGTAAAATAACAACTTCAGGAATATACCTATTGCTATATAGTACTGCTTCAAAGGAATAGGGTTCCCATTCCTTCTGCTTTATTTTCAAACAATTGTGTCTTGCAGAAGGGAACCATGAAGAGGAGCTTGGAGTGGGCAAGGGGGAGGTTGATAAAGCAGCAGAGAAGACCTGATTTATCAAGTATGACAGTTAATTCTGGTGATTCTCACCTGGTTGGCATTTACAACACGGCAAGGTATGCAACATTAAGCCCAATCAAATATCCAATGTTATTAAAACATATAACCCAATCTACGGTCAAGCAACGTTTAATGTCAGGTGTGTGTTATGAACTATAAACAATCCTTGGAGTCAATGAATCAATTGAGAGTGACTACAATTAGAAATGATTTTAAAACCACTGTGCCAGTAAAGATGACTAAAAAAGGAATCTGCTCTTATGGTTCTGTTTACATTTTTTCAGACACTTCAATCCGACACTCTTGTTAATGTTTGACGTCAGGCAGAACGTCTTCAGCCACCGTAGGATGGAGAGCCGCAGGTTGGCGTTTTTGACTGCAGTGTCTGTGTGGGTGTACCAGGAAAGAACGTTAGAAGTTAGGTCCACCAGGAAAGAACGTTAGAAGTTAGGTCCACCAGGAAAGAACGTTAGAAGTTAGGTCCACCAGGAAAGAACATTAGAAGTTAGGTCCACCAGGAAAGAACATTAGAAGTTAAGTCCCCATGATATCGAAGCTTCTTACCATCTCCACCGCAGCCCAGTCGATATCGATTTAAAAAACTGGAACAATAAATATCGTGTAGCAAAAATTCACTGAACCAACTCCAGTTTGCCTATTGTCCCAACAAATTTGTCAATTATACATTTTAGATACGTCCGAGTGCATTTTCTTTTATAGCTCTGCTTTCCACACCATCCTGACCCACAAACTGGTTAGCAGACTCAGGCCTCTGGGTGTAAAGCCTGTAATAACAAATTCCATTTTTTACATTCACAAGAATGTGTATCCCCAGAATGGACCCAACAACTAAACATGCTGACAACACTACCATAGTACACCATGAACAGGTAATCAAATGGCTACCCGGACTATTTGCATTGTGTGCCCCCCCAACCCCTCTTTTACGCTGCTGCTACTCTGTTTATCATATATGCATAGTCACTTTAACCATATCTACATGTACATACTACCTCAATTGGCCCGACCAACCAGTGCCCCTGCACATTGGCTAACCGGGCTATCTGCATTGTGTCCCGCCAACCCCTCTTTTACGCTACTGCTACTCTGTTCATCATATATGCATAGTCACTTTAACCATATCTACATGTACATACTACCTCAATCAGCCTGACTAACCGGTGCCTGTAAATCGCCTCGCTACTGTTATTTTTCACTCTTTTTTACTGTTGTTTTTATTTCTTTACTTACCTATTGTTCACCTAATACCTTTTTTGCACTGTTGGTTAGAGCCTGTAAGTAAGCATTTCACTGTAAGGTCTACACCTGTTGTATTAGGCGCACGTGACAAATACACTTTGATTTGATGAAGGAGCTGTGGGACCTAACATAATGGTGATAGGACAAGTCTCAGTGTAAGCAAAACAAAGATGGTGGTACTTAACCATTCTCCCATCTACTGTACATTGACATGGAGATGATCAGCAGCTTCAAGTTCCTGGGCACCCTGATATCCTTTCCTGCCCTCAGTCACTTCACTCAAAATGTCCCACCAGTGCTTCTCCACTACCCACATCAACTTGCTGCACCACGACTTATGTACAAACTACAGCGTCTGTTTTTATTGACATAACACATGTAAATAAAATGTCCATATTTACTGTAAGATTTATTTATGGTAACATTAGTCCCTTGACATACATGACTAAACTACTCTGCATAATGCTCATTTACCCACTAAGAAATCATACATTTATTAAAGCTGCGTTATGTATTACTGTGTCCAATTGATTCTGGTTGGTTGTAATGTTTTTGAAAACTTTCAACTTTATTTAGCTGATTATTTTAAACAGGAGTTGTTCAATTTGATGAAAACTTTGGTTAGTGTCAGTTGATCTCAAAAAGTATTTGTATAGTTAGACAGGCTTACATTTAAAAATATCAGAAACGATCATAACATCAATCCTTTTGGGACACATCACCAATTAACATTGGCTGCAGTATTCCGAACTTACTAGGTAGTCATGCAATAAACATCTTGGATAATTCCCCTTAAATGAATTCCCTTTAAATCAAATGTTATTTGTCACATGTGTAACCGGTGCTGTACTGCACCGCTGTAACTCTGCGTTGTGTGTGTGGTTGATTGAGACTATGGACGTGGACTTTGGAGATCAGGTAGTTTTAATTAAGCAGAATTCACTCTGCATCCTGCATCTGCATCCAAAAGAAAATAAAACATTTGTAGAGCACATATGTTCTGCGAATCGTCGCCTCTTTCTACAACAGATGCACAATACAAGGGACTGGGATCATTTCAGGAGCTAGCCATCGTTCACACATACAATAGCCTGCTAATACCTCCAGCAGGTATATCTCTCTGGTCACCCCCAAAGCCAATTCCTCCTTTGGCCGTCTCTCCTTCCAGTTCTCTGCTGCCAATGACTGGAACGAACTACAAAAATCTCTGAAACTGGAAACACTTATCTCCCTCACTAGCTTTTAGCACCAGCTCACAGACTACTGCACCTGTACATAGCCCATCTATAATTTAGCCCAAACAACTACCTCTTCCCTTACTGTATTTATTTATTTATTTAGCTCCTTTGCACCCCATTATTTCTATTTCTACTTTGCACTTTCTTCCACTACAAATCTACCATTCCAGTGTTTAACTTGCTATATTGTATTTACTTTGCCACCATGGCCTTTTTTGCCTTTACCTCCCTTATCTCCCCTCATTTGCTCACATTGTATATAGACTTTTTTTCCCACTGTATTATTGACTGTATGTTTGTTTTACTCCATGTGTAACTGTGTTGTTGTATGTGTCGAACTGCTTTGCTTTATCTTGGCCAGGTCGCAATTGTAAATGAGAACTTGTTCTCAACTTGCCTACCTGGTTAAATAAAGGTGAAATGAAATAATAAAGATGTGGAACGCTACTCACGCTGCGTCTTGGTCCTATTATTCCAACGAACGTGACATCTACATTATGGGGCAGAATATTTAAGTGCCTTTGAAGGGGGTATGGTAGTAGGTACCAGGCACACCGGTTTGAGTGTGTCAAGAACTGCAGCCCTGCTGGGTTTTTCATCCTCAACAGTTTCCCGTGTGTATAAAGAATGGTTCACCACCCAAAAGAAATCCATCCAACTTGACACAACTGTGGGAAGCATTGGAGTCAACATGGGCCAGCATAGCATCCCTGTGGAACGCTTTCGATACCTTGTAGAGTCCATGCCAATAGAGTCGCATTTAGGTTGTTCTGATGGCAAAGGAGGGTGCAACTCAATATTAGGAAAGTGTTCCTAATGTTTCGTCCACCCGGTGTATATACCACTTAGCAGACTTTTATGAAAAGTGACTTCCAGTGACTGCAGGAATTGAACCCAGGACTCTGGTGAAGCTAGCAGCATGTGCTCTTACAAAGGACATGAAGACTACCTTTATATTCAACAATGATACAGGTGTCCATTTCGGGGTGCACTTCATCCTTCAGAATCATGATTCTGAGGTGCACATCAATCTGACGGAGATAACAACAGGAGAAGGGCATTAAAGAAGAGCCTTTTGACAGAGGTTCCTGTATCGTATAAACTGTTCATACAAAGTGAGCTGTTTATGCTTACGTTTTGCCAAATGCCAAAGGGAACTACGTTGATATTTGTCAGCTGCACCTGACTTTTCTCCAGCATCCTGTAACATTATTCAAACGAGGACAGCATAAACCCACAAAGGTGACACCCTCATTTGTTTTATGGTTGTAAAACCATGTTAATGTGTGACATATTTATATAGATATAGATAACCCTTACCAGAACACTGGCCTTGATGTGTCGCCAACATAAATAGGAACATCTGGTCTCGTCGCAGAGAGGGATTTTAAGGTTGGGTAGCTGAAAATTGATTTTTCAGGAATTATCTTAAAACTTCCTGTCTTTCTGTATGCTCATCCTCATGAGAAAAATTCTGCTTACTTCCATAATTAGAGTCCCACTTTAAACTAAGTACAACTTATAATGGCTTAATATATCTTACATAAATGCTTCACATATCATCTATAAACCTATCTCATACTCTATAAATGGTGTATAAACATACATAGTTTATACACCATTTATACACCACCCTTTATATACCATTTATAGAATATGACACACGCTTATAGATGATCTGTGAAGCATTTGTGTAGTGCTTAAGAAACTTCATGCATTCTATATAACGCCTTTATACTTCGTTTAAAGTGGGACCAAAATTATAAATACATTGAAATCAGTGGTGGCTGGTGGGTGGAGATTGCGGAGGACGGGCTCATTGTAATGGTTGTGTTTGATGTGTTTGATACTTTCAATCAATTCCCTTCCAGTTTCACTGAGCCCATCCTCCTATATCAATCCATTTCATTCTACCATCTCTACATACCTGTACCATCTCTACATACCTGTACCATACAGGTACCATCTCTACATACCTGTACCATCCTGCATACAGGTACCATCTCTACATACCTGTACCATACAGGTACCATCTCTACATACCTGTACCATCCTCCATACAGGTACCATCTCTACATACCTGTACCATACTCCATACCTCTACCATCCTCCATACAGGTACCATCCTGCATACAGGTACCATCTCTACATACCTGTACCATACTCCATACAGGTACCATCTCTACATACCTGTACCATACTCCATACCTGTACCATCCTGCATACAGGTACCATCTCTACATACCTGTACCATACAGGTACCATCTCTACATACCGGTACCATGCTCCATACAGGTACCATCTCTACATACCTGTACCATCCTCCATACAGGTACCATCTCTACATACCGGTACCATACTCCATACAGGTACCATCTCTACATACCTGTACCATCCTCCATACAGGTACCATCTCTACATACCGGTACCATACTCCATACAGGTACCATCTCTACATACCTGTACCATCCTCCATACAGGCACCATCTCTACATACCTGTAACATACTCCATACAGGCACCATCTCTACATACCTGTACCATACTCCATACAGGTACCATCTCTACATACCTGTACCATACTCCATACAGGCACCATCTCTACATACCTGAGGGGGTTGGAGTGCATGTGGCTGATGTAGATGAGGTCGGCCATGCACAGCCTCTCCATGGAGTCAGCAGGGGGCTCGTGGAGCAGCCACCAGCCCCTGGCGAAGGCCGGACCCGTCAGCCAGGGGTCGAATATCATCTTCTTCCCCCCTAGCTGGAGCTCCATGCATGCATGGGTGAGGTAGGTCACCTGGAGGAACATGAAGGTCGAGTTTGGGGTGGAGAATCTTGTCGCCCGACGTGCTATCATTTTAGATTTACGTGCGGCGCGGTTGACCATCAATCACACCGATTTAAATAGCCTGTCGGCCATATGGGAAAAACTCAGAGGTGTCGGAGTTGGGAATGTCGTTTCTGTGTCTCTGGAATTTAAATGAAGACATAGGGGAGATGGTCAAAAGTCATCTGTGACCAACTGTCGCTCAGAGTCCCAGCAATGTGTCCTGCACTGTTGTTGGGCATGGCTGTGATCGGAGGTCTATCCCGATACGTTATCTACAATCTTGGATGGTGGTTGGTGAAAGCTTTCAACCTTTGCCCATCTCCCTTATGTGTCCCAGGCTTAAGTTTGGAACTGCAGCCTTTCAGGTGAGAACACACCCTCAGATCTCACATTATAAAGCTTGGCACTGCAGCCTTTCAAGTGAGAACACACCCTCAGATCTCACATTATAAAGTTTGGCACTGCAGCCTTTCAGGTGAGAACACACCCTCAGATCTCACATTATAAAGTTTGGCACTGCAGCCTTTCAGGTGAGAACACACCCTCAGATCTCACATTATAAAGCTTGGCACTGCAGCCTTTCAGGTGAGAACACACCCTCAGATCTCACATTATAAAGCTTGGCACTGCAGCCTTTCAGGTGAGAACACACCCTCAGATCTCACATTATAAAGCTTGGCACTGCAGCCTTTCAGGTGAGAACACATCCTCAGATCTCACATTATAAAGCTTGGCACTGCAGCCTTTCAGGTGAGAACACATCCTCAGATCTCACATTATAAAGCTTGGCACTGCAGCCTTTCAGGTGAGAACACATCCTCAGATCTCACATTATAAAGCTTGGCACTGCAGCCTTTCAGGTGAGAACACACCCTCAGATCTCACATTATAAAGCTTGGCACTGCAGCCTTTCAGGTGAGAACACACCCTCAGATCTCATATTATAAAGCTTGGCACTGCAGCCTTTCAGGTGAGAACACATCCTCAGATCTCACATTATTAAAGTGGTGATGAGATCAAAGATGAGTCAAAGATTTTGTAGACACACAACTCTCGGTTATCATTTTAAGGCTAATATTTGATTCACTCCGGGTAATTACTAACTAGCCTTGAATCATAGCTAGTGTTTGTGTTCTTGTCACACATTTGTGACTAAACAACATGGGAATGTGTTCCAGATTAGTTTCAACCAGCCTGGTGAAGACATCTTTTTCATGACGAGACCAAGATCACAACCAGATCAAGACATATTTTTCTGACCATAACAAAACATCTTTATACAACCAGTATCCATCCTGACCATGACGTCATGTAAGATGTCATAATGTAATTGCAACCAGTTTTGCCCACTGGGAAAGGCCTCAGATCTGTCCAGCCGTGGGTGTGTGTGACGCGCTGTACTCACAGTCACCTCTCCCTCCTGCAGTTCCTGTGGATCCTGGGGATCTGCCGACCAGGGGTCCCAGACGATCACCTCCACGAGCTGAAGACCACCCTCGTCTGTCATCACGACGTCTGCATTAGCAAAATCAAGCCAAAGTCAAAACTCTTCCGATGAGTAATCAAATTAATTACTTCTATTTGACTATCTTAATGTACATATAGACATATTAAACATCTGACTTATTATTTACACTGTGTTCCTCATGTCATTTTTAGACGGCCAAAGGAATGGACAGCTGGAGCTGGGCACTATGATGGAAAATTGGAAGATTATTTTATAATACTTTTATTGCATCAAATGGTTGTTTTATGCAACAGAATAGGGGATTCTTCTAACTACTGTGTGTGTGTGTTCTACTGAGGATGGGCCTCTGGGAGATAATACTGACAGGAGATTTATGATGTCTTTTGGGTGATTAAACCTAAGGAGGCCGCATTTCAGAGCATGAGTTAATGTTTCTGTTCTAGATGATACCAGGGAGAGATGACCCCAGGGCCAGACCCTGGTCTGTACACAAAGATGAATGTTTTTACAGCAGATACTGTCTGCTATGAATTATAGGTATCTTTCATACAAATCTTAACCTTGTGACCCATTCTATTCATCTGTTGTTCGTCATGTAGGTTGAAAGGGGTGTATCTTGGCTATAAAATACCTTTGTACTTTTGTCTCGGGGCTCTCAACGAATCATCTGAGCGTGAATCGTCGACCAGGCATCATTATCGTAGAGCACTCAATCGATTCACTTTATATGTGTGCGTTGTATTGACCTGCTCCCTTATTAATAGGTGATTAAAGATTTAGTATAAGTATAACTCTGACTTGTGCGATGAGTCTGTCTCTCCTCATTTGATAGTAAAGAAATGAGCCACCACATTTGGCAATGGGGATGTAAATCTTCACTTGGTGACTGCTCCTGATGACCTGGGTAAATCGTGCATGAGGGATCCCTCAAACTTGGGATCTCAGGGAGACCACACTTCGGGAACGAAGCAGATGGACCAACCTAAGATCTGAGAGGCAGCGAGCCGAGTGGATACCACATCTCCAACTTAGTTAAAAAATAAATAAAGAGGTGAGCGACACACACAAAGTGGTTAAGAAAAGTCTTTGTTACGTAGGCTCTGAGTGTGAATTCCTGTGTGAGGGGGGCACCTTGGAGGCGTAAACAGGGCCGAGTCAGTGGAGGATGATCTGAGAGTTAGTCGACTCAAAGACACCCATCAGTGGTCGGTTGTGGGCGACCTAGAGCCGTCCTGACACTGAATTGATCCCAGTGGGGATTGGTGCGGTCTGTAGGGGTGAGGGGCCAGGGTGACTGTGTGTTCTGTGTGAAACACGGTACTTGGTGAAGCCCTATTGGAAGAAGGACCTCATTCTGAAAGTGTCTGTGTGACTGTCTAAGTGACCCTCAGGTGGTGAATTCCAATTATTTTAAATGTGCTAGCCAGGTATGCCATGGGTTTGGTAATTTAGCGTTAAATATCTAGAATCTGTGTGAACTACTTTTTGCCATTTAACGTTAAAACATCCTTAATCTGTGTGAACTAGTTAAGACCATTTATGATATAGTATAAGATAGGAATGTGCACCTGTAATTGTTTTAAACCTGTACCCCATTTTAGAAGTATTGAAAGATGTAAATGTATGAGTTGCATTATCCTAGGAACTAACCATGACATAGAAATGAGAAAATATTCCTGCAGGTTGAAATATTGTCAAAAAACATAATTGATTCGGTATGTTTGGGAATAGCATTGTGTGACTGTGATATGAGAGTTGTGGAAATTAGTCTTAATCTGAATTTTAGATAGTAACATAAAGAGATATGCTTAATCATATGATTGACATTTGGATAATAAGCTTTGATATAACGTTATCTTGGGGTTCTGTTCCTTCACTGCCCATCATTTTAGGAAGCAGCGGAAGGTCTACAGTTCCTGAGAGGCTTGATTTTGCTGTGGTCTCTGGGAGGTTAGAGAACCGTTGAGGATCCCATGACGGGCCGGTCCTTGTCCGGGAAACAAAAGTGACTTTTTTTGGTTCTGCTGGGAGTATGTTTGGAGAGCTGCTTCGTAGTTATTGTAGCAATATTGATGTTACACAGGAAACGGAAACCAGTTGTTACTGACTTTATTAATGTGCTTGTTGACAACATGCCTAGTAAAGTTTGCTTAACTTTATATCTTTGTCTGTCGTGACTACAACACAAAGCATATTGAAACAGGGTGATAACGGTACTTAAAAGAACCTGGATCTCATCGATGTCAGTGAAGAATACATCCCAGGCGGCAGTTTGAAAAAGTGCCGTATTTACAGGCTAGTCATCACACCGAACGTCAACGTTAGCTGGCTATCGTGAGTGACTCTATGCTAAAAGCTAGCTGGCAATTGGATACAAAAAGATTTGTGAGTAGCTAACATTCCATTCTACAAAAAAATCACCATGGAAAATGCACTGAAACCTCTGTGAAAAATGTACTATGATGATTGTAATTTAGCACTGACCTGGAAAAGATGGAAAGAGGAATTCAATTTGTACATGGCTCTTACAATGAGAGAAAAACCTGAGGATTACAAAGTGAAGCTACTGTATTATCTCATTGAGGAAAAAGGCAGAGAGATTTGTGAGACCCTATGTGTGGTCAGTACCAAAGACAATCTCTCTGTTGAGAGAGCGTGAGGATGTTCTCTGCATCACACTAGGGCCAAAGTCAGAGAGCATCAACGTGGTGCAGGAGAAAACCACAGTGCCCAATGCAGCTCTCTTTACAATCATGCTGGCCAACAAAAAGTCAGTCAGATTTCAGCTAGATTGTGGTGCTAATGTTATTCCTGCAAACCTCATAAAAGCCAGTCACCTAGAGCCCTGCAGTCAGGTATTGGTGATGTATAACAAGAGTACTCTGACGCCACTGGGGAAGTGCACACTTAAAGTGATCAATCCACGCAATAAGAAAACCTACCGAGTTGAGTTCATCGTATTCAACAAGAATGTGCACAGGCCCATTCTAGACAGTAAGGCTATCCAGGCAATGGAGTTGATTAATGTGCAGCATCACAACATCCTGGCCATCGAGAAAACAACAGGATCCTGGACTAAAAGAGCAAATTAAACGGGAGTACTCTGATGTATTTCAGGGAGATGGATGCTTACCCGGCAAACTGAAGCTGGAAGTGGATGAGCGAGTGGAGCCCGTCCAGCTGCCAAAGAGAAGAGTGCCAGTAGCACTATATAAACCACTCAAAGAGGAGCTCAGTGGTCTATTTTATTTATTTATTTTTTGAGAAAAGAAGGATGATAAAAGCAGTTGAAAAATGCACAGATTTGATTAGCAGCCTGATCTTAGTGAAGAAACCGTCTGGAAAACTAAGAGTGTGTATTGATCCGAAACCTCTCAACAAGGTGCTCAAGAGGAGCCATTACCCACTTCCTACTATTGAAGACGTGCTGTCAGATCTGAACAGAGCACGCGTGTTCTCTGTTTGTGATGTAAAAAACGGATTTTGGCATGTGGAACTGGAGGAGAAATCCAGCTATCTCACCACGTTCTCTACTCCCATGGGACGCTACAGGTGGCTGCGCATGCCAATGGGAATCAGTCCAGCCCCAGAGATCTTTCAGAGGAAGTTGAACCAGGCAATGGAAGGTCTTCCAGTAGTCAAAATCATTGCAGAGGACATCCTGATTGTGGGAGAAGGAGACAACGATGAAGCGGCGACTCTGGACCATGACAAAAACCTGAAAATGCTCCTGGACAGATGCAGGAAGCTCAATATCAAGCAGAATCCGAAAAAGCTGCAGCTCAGGCAGAAGGAAGTGCCCTACATTGGCCACCTGCTAACATCAGAGGGGTTAAAAGTGGACCCAGGAAAAGTGACAGCCATGAAACAGATGCCTAGGCCTACAGATGTGCAAATAGACCTAAAATGGCAAATAGACTAATTCAAAAAGCCATTCAATAACCTTTCAGATTGAGGAAATGGCAGCTCAACTTACCCAGCTCATCCTGTGTGAAGCTGTTGGGAGGGTTCTGCATAGTTGAGACGTTCAGCTTCCAGTAGTGTTTTGTACATCGGACCGTCCTGTATCAGAAAAACCTTTAAGTCCCATTGAATAGATATGTTATATCTAAGCCTCGGTATTAAAGAGGAAGTTCATGATTTTACCATGTTGATGTTAGATGGTTCCTCAGCCTGAAAGTAGTCTATGGGCCAGGATAAACTGTAATCCATGGTTTGGTATTCTCTAAACAGCCACTACAAACTCCAGCTATCTTTAGTTGTAGAGTCCTGAACTTCCCCTTTAAGTCTACTTACCTTCCATCTAAGTCCTCTATGTCTTTGATGAACAGGCCTCCTTGGTGTTTGCATTGGTTCTTGCAGGCCTTCAGCTCTCCATTTTCTTTGTATATGATGTAGCACTTGCCATCATCTGGGCTCTTCTTAAAGTTGATGCCATCTTTGAGTGAGAACACCGCCTCAGAGTCCAGGGACAGCACTGTCTTTGAAGACTGGGCTGTCATTTGAGTGGTTGAATTGAAGTGCTGATGAGAAAAGTAGAGGAGTATATGTGGATGGGACTCGTAAGAAGAATTTACAGGTGAACAAAACAGAAGTAATAGATAAAGGCAACAAAAAAATCAATCCAGTTTATTACAAGTTGCAACAGGGAGATACTTCCAGCACAGAACCAGAGAAAATGTCTGACTGGCCTTATATCCTAATCAGCAGACAACTGTTCTGTAAACATCAGCCCCAGAGGCTTGTGGGAAGTCCAAACAACAAGTAAGTGACATTGCTACAGAATCACAGTGTTCAGACAATACAATAATAATCAGTGTGTCCTCGGTCCTTGTATCTCCAGTCTGGCATCAAACACTATCAACAGATATGAGTTTATTCCATAATATACAGCATCGAGGCTAGTGACCATCAACTCGAGTATCCCAAACAAAACACTGGAAATTGTGTATCACAAAAAGGGGAAATATATGAATATAAGGTAAAACTTTTCTTGATACCTAGTGTCATAACACATTATGACACGGTCATAACCATGTCATACTATGTCATAACAGCTGACATAACATGCTCATAACACTGTTACATATGTTTAGACCTGTTGTGACATATATTCCGATATTTTATGGGTGGTTATGACACAAGAGTTTCAAAACCCACAAAACCTACCACTCAAGGCAAAACATTCCATTACACCATAGCCTACATGTCCACAGTGTTTTTTTAAAAAATTGACCATATAAATTATCATTGTAATTGTGCACAAAATTATGTCAGACATGCACTTACCCCAATGCTCTGTTTCTGATGACTGGGATGAATGCAAGAGCAGAAGCAGGACAAGACATCCTCTTTTTGACAGATGACTGATATAAGGGCATGTACGTGACAGGCCTATCTGGCTTATGTGATTATGATGGTCATAAAGCTTCTTGACAGTGTCAAAGTGTATTTTCTTAGTCCAAGTAAAGTGACACAGGCTGGTCCTAATTTTATATGACAGTGTCATAAAGTGTATTTTCTACAAGTTGTTTAAAATATGATAGAGAGAGAGAGAGAAAGAGCAAGAGACTTGAACCTACATTTTAGACAATAGCACAGATTGAAAGAACGAAACATTATACCGTTATATTTACATGTTCATGGTTAGTTCAAATGACTAATATCTAGATTCAAACAAATGTCAGTTCAGTGACACTTTGGGAACTAAATATTACATGGAATTATCAGGATCAGGAGCAGACCTGGGTACAAATACATGCGTATTTATATTTGAAATACTTATTTTATGTGTGAATATGAGAATTATGTGGTCAAAATTCGCTACCTCTTTTAACATGTCCTACAAATAGCCTACTATCTGAAAAATATTTTCAAATATTGTTTCCAAACACATTCTTCCAAATACCCTAGGAACAAACAGAAAGTGGGTTCAAATGCATAGAGTATTTAAATATTTTTATATTTCAATATTTTCAAATGCAGAAAAATACTTTTTAAGTGTATTTCCAAATACATTCCAATATTCAACTACTTGTATTTTCAAGTAAGTACTTCGAAATGTCTTTGAAAGTTATTGAAATACCTCAAATTTGAACATGGGTCTGAATAGGAGACTATTTTTTGGTTGTAAGAGCAATCATCCTCAATTCATTGTTTTTTTTATTTCACATATGACTGAAACTCATCCAAAGTTAACTTGTAAACTTGAAATTCAATTAACAGTTTCACAGAGTTCACAGAGCTTAATTTGTGTAAACTACCATGAGCAAAATATATAAATTGGCTAAATATTTTAATGCTATTAAGTGCTATCCTCTGGGAATACAATGTACATCTCGCTGTATATGTTCGTAGCGAAATAAATGAAATTCAATATTACAAAGAATTGATCTGTTAAACAACTATTGTCTGTCACCTTTAAACATTGTACATTTCTTAATAGTCACAACATAGCAAATATTAAGAGAGAAGCATAAATAATAAAGAGCATTACCTTGTGCAGACTGTCATGTTGACTTGACACTTTGGAATTTGAAGTTTAGACCCAGATGAGTCTTTCTTTGTGCATTTGCATTGAGCAGTGAACGAATTGTTGGTACTTAACAAGAAGAAACAAGTGTTTGCCTCAGGAAATCCACTCGAAAGAAAAGAGGTACAGAGAGAGATGAAGAAAGAGATAAAAAAGGTGAGATGCCAGTAGAAGGATAAGGTGCAACAGATAATGTCACAGGGAGACTCTGCCTGGATGGGCATTAAGAATATGGCAAATGCCCCCTTCAAAGCGAGGCAACGTATCGATCCCCGCCCGGATGAGAGGGTGTGCCTCTCTACAGCCAATGAACTAAACAAGTTATTCACTCGCTTTGAAGCGGGGGCGGCCCCGCTCCCCCTTCCTGTGTGAAGGAGGATGTCATGGCAACCGAGAGCGCCCATGTCAGCAATGAGGAAGTAGGACCAGTGTTCAAAAGCACCGGAGCACGAAAGAGCCCGGGGCCTGATAACATAAGTGGTCGTGTCTTGAAACACTGTTCCACTCAGCTGAGCGGTGTCTTCTGCAGTGTCTTCTGCTCTTCTTCTAGCGGTCCCTGGATACATTGGAAATTCCATCTCTATGGAAAAAATGTTATTATTATACCTGTCTCAAAAACCTCTCATCCATCTGCATCAAATGACTACAGACCTGTCTCTCATACCTCTATCTTGATTAAATCTCTTAGAAAGATCATCAAGACATACATCATCAACACCACCAGACACCTTCTTGACCCCCTCCAATTTGCACACCAGTCAGAGAGAGGAACAGATGATGCCAACCTCTAGCTCTTACATCTGGTGAACATGCATTTGGAGGGCAGTAAAACCCATGTGTGTATCATGGTCACAGATTTCTCTTCAGCATTTAACACAATTAATCCATTGGTCCTCGCGGACAGACTGAGAGGAGACTTCGGACTTGATGCTATGCTTATCACATGGATCACCAACTTCCTAACTGATAGGTCTCAGCAGGTACGAGTTGGCAACACACTCTCTGAGGTGTGCACTACTTCAGTTGGAACCCCCCAGGGCAGTGTTCTTTCACCAGTACTATACATACTGTATACAGACAGCTGCCGGAGCCAGTTCCCAGGCCGCCACCTGATCAAATATGCTGACGACACTTTGTTCACTCTACTTGAAGGGGATAAGACAGAGCCCGGCCGGCTCTGAATGATTTTAATGTTTGGTTTGAGTCATCCCATCTAAAATTAAATACATCAAAAAACAAAGGACTTGGTGATTGACTTTCAAAGGAACACGACTATGCACACACCATCGCTGATCAATTGTGAGCCCATTGAAATAGTGGAGGAGTACAAATACCTTGGGCTAGTCACTGACAACAAGCTGTCCTGGGATCAGTGTACTGGCGCTATTTTGAAGAAAGGCCAACAGAGACTGTATTTCCTACGGAAACTGTACTTTTCTAATGTTGATCTAACCTTCATGGTTCTCTATTATAAATCATTCATTGAGAGCATTCTGTCCTACTACTTGACCTGCTGGTTTGGGAATATCAAAGTTGCATAGAAAAATAGGTTCTGAAAGATAGTCAGGACTTGCAGGAAAATCATGGGGCAGCAACAGCAAGAACTGTCATCTCTCTACCTGGGCAGAGCCCTCCAGAAGGCTAATAAAATAGTGGTTGACTCTTCCCATCCATTCCACTCCGAATACCAGCTCCTTCCCTCTGGATGCAGGTACAGACTACCGAAAGTTACAAAAAATAGGGCCAAGTACTCTTTTATTCCGAATGCAATTCTGCAACTTAACAAATGTTTGACTAATTGCACTTAGCACTTGCACTATGAAACTGCACTTACCCTGCCTAATTGCTTGGAAATATCCTTTGATATTTAAAAAAAATGTTTTAAATGTGATATATTTTATGACTGCTGCAAAATAAATTGCCCCTCTGGGGACATTAAGGTTTTCTGAATCTGAATGTATTACTATACAAAAATGACATCATTGTGTAACAAATTATTTTGAAATCCAGAAAGTGAACAAACATGTTCTTCTTCTTTTTTTTAAATGAACAGAAACAAGAGCATCTTTTAACATCAAGTACTTTCGGAGAAAAAGATTTGTTCAAGAATTAAATAGCCTGTATATAATAACTGTGACACAAAGTAAAAGGAAATAGATTAAGACAAAAAGGTCAGTAGGGGTGTTAGTTATGCACTAGTACTAGCTGTTTGTGTGTGTGTGTGTGTGTGTGTGTGTGTGTGTGTGTGTGAATGCTCATGGAACAGGTGTTTGACCTAGTCGTGTGTGTGTTTGTGCTCACGGGATAGGTTTTGTGACTTGCCTCAAGCTATTTTATGTTTTCCACATGACTGGTTGGTGTCATGAAGCAGTGCCTGACATGCAGGGAAGTATTGAAGGTTGTGAATTAAAAGTAGTAGTGGTAGTAATAGGGTTGTCATTGGCTATGGGTTAGTTAAAGTGAGTTGTTTTGGGGTGGTTTGTAGGTGTGGAGTTATTATAATGGGTTATAATGGAGTAGTATTGTAGGCTAGAGTGAGTACTATAACATTATAAGCCATAGAATGTCTTTTTAAGCTCTCAAAATGTTTTAGTTTCAACAACCTGTAAGTTCTGTGGCAGCGATTTCAGTTAAGAATATTGAAGCCTGCATTCCATCTTTGAAATGAATGGGGATACAACAAGCGTTACAGTGTATAAAGTATGAATGGTAGCAAAAATCTGTGTTGAAGCTATCTAAGTTGAGTCAGTCTGCAAATTTCAGCATTTGGTTGGTATTTATAGTTTAAATGTTTCAAGAGCAGTGGCGAATCCACATTTTGCCTTTGAGGTCTAAGGAGCTTTTATGCTCATTTAAAATGGTTATAGTTCCAAAAGTACAAATAGTATCCACAATCTTTTGACTCGCAATCTACGTTGAGTCAGTCTGTACATGTCAGCGTTGGTTTGGTGTTTGTTGCTTCAACGGTTCAAGAGCTGTTGGCGAATCAAATATTTCCCATTGTAGCCTATGGAGTGCTTATGCTAATTAGATTTGTTTTACATTTTAGTAATTTAGCAGACGGTCTTATTCAGAGAGACTTACAGTAGCGAGTGCATACATTTTAATACTTTTTCGTACTGTTGAAGCCTGCATTCCATCTTTGAAATGAATGGGGATACAACAAGCGTTATAGTGTATAAAGTATGAATGGTAGCAAAAATCGGTGTTGAAGCTATCTAAGTTCAGTCAGTCTGCACATTTCAGCGTGGTTATAGTTGTAAGAGTATAAATGGTATCAAAAAGCTGTATGCAAGCAACCTATTCCAGAGATGTCTGGCATCAGTCTGTAGCCCTAATTATCTATCACCTTCTCCGAAGGGCCCGTGGGTTTGATGATAAAGAGTCAGGTTACATTCAAATTCCTTTCTGTAGTTTAATCCTTCCAAGTAGCAGCTATCAGATTTTCTTGTATTTACTTCTATTGTGAGTTGGCCAAGTAGTGCAGGGGAACGTCCTGACTGGATTTGTATTTGGGCGAAATTCAATATTATTAAATCATCCTGTTAAAATGTTCTAAGAAATCATAATTAAACAATGTGCGATCTAGGACTATTGTTAACAAAGAAGTGGATGAACTAGTTTTGTGTGTGTGTGTGTGTGTTTTCACTCCAGGTCAATGGGTGGCAGTAACATTCACTAGGTTAACTCAACTACAGTATCTGAAGAAGCCGCATAAATAAACATATTCTCAATCAAGGAAGTCACACAATAAGAGCTGTTAATCTTGCGTTTATGGTCATGTTGCAGCAGTGTGTAGGAAGGAGGTGAGTAGGAGATTTGTGCCAGCACAGAGGGATAGGCCAACGAGTGATTTATGCTTCAGTAAGGTTGGCTTCTTAGCGTTCATATCAATGGTTATCAACTGTACCACAGAAATGAAACGTAAATCACAGAAAATAGATGTTGTGGTGGCAGCTGCAGAGACATATTTGGCTATATGAAATGTGACTTCAGAAGAGTTCCAGGGTGTGTTGAGGGCTGGTGTCCCGTCCTCCCAGGCCGTTGGCATGGTGCAGGAGCAGATAGGGTGAAAGTAGTGGAATGGGGCAGTGTGTTTTTAATGAGTGTAGGTGGTGGTGTCTAGGGCTAGATTTCACTTCCTTAGAGGAAGAGGACTAATGAAGGTAATAATGTAAAAAAATATCAACGCACCGTGCAACGATTTCCAAGATTTGACTGAGTTACAGTTCATAAGGAAATCAGTCAATTGAAATAAATGAATTAGGCCCTAATCTATGGATTTCACATGACTGGGGATGCAGATATGCATCTGTTGGTCACAGATACCTTTAAAAAAAGCCATGGGCGTGGATCAGAGAAGCAGTCAGTATCTGTTCTGACCACAATTTGCCTCACGCAGCGCAACACATCTCATTCGCATCGAGTTGATCAGGATGTTGATTGTGGCCTGTGGAATGTTGTCCAACTCCTCTTCAATGGCTGTGTGAAGTTCAGCTTCCAGGAATTATGTGCTGATCCTTGTGACATGGGGCCATGCAGTGTGATGCTGTGATGATGAGGTGATGGAGGCAGATGAATGGCATGATAATACATTGGTGGAAAAGCTACCCAATTGTCATACTTGAGTAAAAGTAAAGATACCTTAATAGAAAATGACTCAAGTAAAAGTGAGTCACCCAATAAAATACTACTTGAGTAAAAGTCTAAAAGTATTTGGTTTTAAATATACTTAACTATCAAAAGTAAATGTAATTGCTAAAATATACTTAATTATCAAAAATAAAAGTACAAATAATTTCTAATTCCTTATAATAAGCATACTAGATGGCACCGTTCTTGTTATTTTTATTTACTGGAAAGCCAGGGGCACACTCCAACACTCAGACATAATTTACAAATTAAGTGTGTTTAGTGAGTCCTCCAGATCAGAGCATTAGGGATGACCCGGGAGGTTCTCTTGATAAGCGCGTGAATTGGACCATTTTCCTGTCCTGCTAAGCATTCATAATGTAACGAGTACTTTTGGGTGTCAGGGAAAATGTGAGTAAAAAGTAAATTTCTTTAGAAATGTAGTTAAGTAAAAATATAAATAGTAAACTACTTGAGTAATACTTTAAAGTATTTTTACTTAAGTACTTTACACCACTGGGCCTCAGGATCTCGTCACGGTAACTTTGTGCATCGAAATTGCAATCGATAAAATGCAATTGCTTAAGCCTGTCCATACCTTAACCCCACCGCCACCATGGTGCACTTTGTTAACATCCACAAACCCCTCACCCACACGACGCCATACACATGGTCTGCAGTTGTGAGGCCGGTTGGACACACTGTCAAATTCTCTAAAATGATGTTGGAGGCGACTTCTGGTAGAGAAATTAACTTTCAATTATCTGGCAACATCGCTGGAGGACATTCCCCCAGTCAGCATGCCAATTGTACACTCCCTCAAAACTTGAGACATTTGTTTGAGACATTTGTGGCATGTTTTGTGTGACAAAACTGCATATTTTAGAGTGGCCTTTTATTTTCCCCAGCACAAGGTGCACCGGTGTATTGAGCATGTTTTTTAATCAGCTTATTGACATGCCATACCTGTCAGGTGAATGGATTATCTTGGCAAAGGAGAAACCCCTCCTCTGTTAACTGTTAACAGGGATTTAAACAAATGTGTGCACAAAATTTGAAACTTGTTGTGCTTACGGAACATTTCTGGGATCTTTTATTTCAGCTCATGAAACATGGGACCGACACTTTACATGTTGCATATATATTTGTATCAGAATAGATAGGCCGTGACTGGCCTCACACTCCAGTACAATAGGAGGCGGTGTATACACCTAAAAGTTGGATGCGATCCGTCAACCAAATCCTGAAGAAGATGACGAAGAAGAAGAAGCAGCTGTTTATCTTCAGTCAGCACCGTTCATATGTATCTCAATAGTCAGCACAGGATTTACGTGGTTTTCAGCTTGAAGTGACAATGAGTCAGTTTCCCTTCTGCGTAATAGCCTAGAAACGCTAAAGATTCGGTGTTGCACGTCTGGACCAAAGGCTCCGGTTGTTTTCGTCGCTGTTCTGGTGCTTTACGGTGCAGAAGGATATGGTTTTCTCATCGTCCCAGCAAGTGGTTGTCGCATTTACGGCGGTGTTGTTTGCGTTTGTGGTGTTCCCTAGAATGTTCGGCGTAGGATCCGGAGCCAAGGAAACAAGAGGTTTTGATGCACGCTACAACAGAAAAGGTAGGATTAATTTTAAAACAGTATTTGAATTGGCAATGTGACTGCACCGTCATATTGTGTAGGCCTAGCCTATGCAATGTGTTGCTCCTGCCGTGGCATATTTGTTTAGTAGCCTAACGTTTTACTATGTTCAAAATTGTCAAACTTATTTAAAACAAGATATCTGTCTATTTGCAAAAGTGTGCAACATCGTAGCCTCTTAAGGATTTAGCAATAAGACGACTGTCATGAATAGGCCTGTTCATCATCATCACCATCGTCTTCTAATTGTCTCATGTTATTTCTCAGCGGGTCCGGGACCAGGACCAGGTGCAGTGAGAGGGCAGCCGGTCAACAAGAACACGCCTGGCTCCATGAACAACGCTCAGACCCTGGAGAACATGCAGCAGATGAAGGTGATGATGGAGCAGGAGATGAAGGGTGACAAATACAAAACCAACAGCAACAAGGGCTACGTGTTCACGCTGATGCCGCTCTACGCCATCGGAGTCGGCCTCTTTGCAGCGTACAAATTTCTGAAGGTATAGGCTGGAGCAGGAATTCCACCATTGAAAAACGTTGTAGCAGTGATGATTGTGATGGGGTTGCATGGGGATATCTAAACATGCATGCAGACAGACAGACAGACAGACAGACAGACAGACAGACAGACAGACAGACAGGGAGAGATTGGACTAAAGTTGATTGCTAATCAGAACAAACGTGATTGTGTGAACTATGGTAATACTGTCAGTCTGAGCCTGAGTGGACTAAACACACATACGGCTCAGACTTTTGATTATCTCCCTTCTATCTCTAAGATCAAGTCTGCAGATGACTCCCAAGCCCAAAAGAACAAGGCTGCCAAAGGTCCCAAGAAGTCGGAGGAGACAGGTGTGTGCTATGTCCATGTGGTGTGCCACAAGGGTCTGTTTTCATACCTATGTTTATCTTACCCATCATGCAGATGCTTTTTTACATGGTTTTACGTGGTGGTGGTTTGTCTCTTTCCATAGAGAACCAGCTGTTTGTTTTACATGGTGGTGGTTTGTCTCTTTCCATAGAGAACCAGCTGTTTGTTTTACATGGTGGTGGCTTTGTCTCCTTCCATAGAGAATCAGCTTACAGAGCTGGAGCAGCGGCTAGCGCAAACAGAGAAGATGCTCAACTCCATTCTCACCCAACTGGACCCATTGACAAGTTGGTAAGTCAGCCAACTGACCCATAAACCACGGAGCTCTGGTTTGTCTTCTGTTTCTGTGTAATATTGCTCTGTAAATAATACCCCATGTAAATAAATACATGTCCGTCGTGATTAAGACCAGTTCATCCAGACCAGGTAGTAATAGCATATATTAGGGGACGTTGCATGGTCTTGATAAACTGTTGACACTATTGACCCTGCTGAATCTAAGAGGGTTTATGGTAATGGGATTCTGGGGTGTGTTGACTAGGCACCAAATGGGAGATAGTGTCTTACCGAAGCACATTTCTGTATCAACTGGGTGTTGGGTGAAGTGGCCCCTAGGGCCTAGACCTCGATTATTTTTGAGTCTCAGTTTGGCATTTCCCTGACTAATGGTTAAGGTTAGGATTGGGGAAGCTGATCCTAGATCTGTCCCTAGAGAAACTCCACCCCGGAGCTATAAACTGAACCTGCGTTTCCCAGAGTTCTGTCCTCAGTGACCCTGCTCTCTCCTGGCCATTTCGCTCCTCTCCAGTGTCAAGTCTGTGGCCCAGGAACAGAAGAACGAGATCATGTCCCAACTCCAGTCCATCCGCCACCTGATGAAGAAGAGAGGCATGGACTGTCCACCCCTTAACATTGAAGGTATGTGGCCCCACCTCCTGCCAGGACATGTTCATTAGGCACCAAATGGAAGAAAACAGACAAATAGGGACTACTTTGGGTTTCATTTATCAAAGGTGCGTACGCAAAACAAAAAGACTAAACCTTACGTTCTGCAAGTTTTTTCCCGCTGTGGTTGGTATTTATCATATTTGAACTTGACAGGAAAGTGTACGTATCTCCACACATCTCAGACTCTGGACTGTGGTTGGTATTTATCATATTTGAACTTGACAGGAAAGTGTACGTATCTCCACACATCTCAGACTCTGTCTACACACAACTTCTTGTCGTTGAAGAATTGTATTACAAGCAAATATTGTTATTTTGTGGAAGCTGCGTTGCTTGGTGACACCGGAATTACTGTAATTACTAACAATGCTGATAAACACAAAGTGTAATGATAAAACAGATTTTCCGTTGGTAAGGAGATCGCTGGGCTTGTATATTTATTATGCAAATCAATCATATTGCAGGACATCTGTCCTTTTCTGACATGAATGGTTTATTCCTGCTACTATAGGACAAATAATTACCATTCAATAGGTTAAGCTACCTGACAGGAAATAGACTGGCAGCCTAGGCTATTTCAAGTATTTAACAGTAGGCTATGGAGTATTACCGTGCAGGAGTGTGACCTCATAACATGTTTAATCTCAGAGCCTATACCAAGGCAGGAGATAGAAACAATCTATTGATCAATATTTTGTTAAACAACAGTTGGTCTTTTGTTGTGAAGCAGTGTGGGCTGTAGCACTTGGTTTAACATTTGTCAAATAGACAGTCAATCTTGCGGAATTCGCAGCCAGAGTTTGGGTCTCGCATGTTTAGTTTGAAAAAGTCACTGTAAAAAGATTAAAACATTCTGCCAACACCTCCACAATTTGTTGCGTACGCAAATTCTAGGATCTCCACGTGCCCAGAATTTAGTTTGAAATTCAGCACAATTGATAAATGAGTCCCCTGGATAAAAATAAACTATTTTGTTTTCCGTTGCAACAAAAAAAAGACACATTTTAAATGTATTCTGTCGTGTTCCCTATTTGATATTACTCTGGTTTTCTTGGTATGGTATCCAAAATGGGCCAGGTTGGAGCACCTCTCTCTCCTGAATGGTTTGGCATTCAGCTCCAAAAACTAACTTTCTGACTTTTTTTTTTTACAGTGAACAAACACATTTTTTGGGGGGGCTAAATGAGCTGGGCAGCCAGTCACACACCCCATCATACATGATCCACATGAGCAGTATTGACATCATGACTCAAACACACCATCCTGAAATGGGGTGTCTATTTGCGGTGACTGTGGCGCACGGTCGCAACTTTTCACTTTTCTGTCTTTCAGAGCCGCAGTGCGAGAGGAACCTGGATGACCTCATCGAGTCTCTGGCAGCCCACAACGACACCTCGCCAGAGGTGGTCGCTCCTGCGGAAGACGATCAAAGTGGTGTTGTGAAAGAGGAGGAGCCAGTCCACCACCAGCAGCACCACCCTGAATCCAAGGATGAGTACTCAGCGACCGATGCTGAGGAGGAGGAGGACATGCCCTCCTTGGACGATTCTTGTGAGACAAACATTGAGGACATAGGCCTTGCCCAGAGCATTCCAGAAGAAATGCCTACAACTGGGCTCAGACGACGCAACAGGCTGGAATGAACAGGAAAAAGGGGGTTGTTTTAAACTGTACATGAATAAAGCCATACATGTATTTTCTCATTCTTAATGGCACTACTGCAGTCTGTTCAATAATGCTCTTGCTTTTGGCTCGCAGTTGAATAAGAAAGGGCAGCTATCAATGTGAAAGGATTTTGTCCAAGGTTGTGTGTGATAAAGGTATTTTTCTGTGCCATCCCTTAAAGCATAGCAGATCCCTGGCTAGGCCTATGTGTAGGGTTAGGGCTTACTCCTGACAATAAAATCCCCAGAAGCCTAACTCCATATAACCTTTGACTTAGGTCTGGAGGTTTTCCTTGTCAGACCCCAAGTATGAGGCCTGAGTTTTCCATCCTTGGACCAAACGTTAGTATGTAAAGCACCTGTAAATGTGTTTTCATCACGTGACTGCTGCTTGGAAACCCTGTACATCTCATTATATGCTACCATCTTTTAGAAAGGGTCGTTACGGCCCTAAATATCAGGACTCCAAAGTGTGTGTTGTTATGCAATCTTGCAACTGCCATCCGTACGTCATAGAATAGTCAAAATAATACAAAATGTCAAACATTGTTAACTATAAATACCTACATTTAGTTTTTTTCTACTACGTACTCGAGTCTACCAGATACAAGTGCACGCTTGTGACGTTTGGCTTGTGGTATGATTTGCCTGTTTTCAGACATCTTATGCATGTGTTTTTCTCTGCAACTGATCTTGAATGTCCTGGTGAATACAACTGCATGAGTTATCTTACTAGAGGGAGATGCAGGACAATTATGAATGTATTGATGACGTAGTCTAAATCAGGGCTCCAACCCTGTTCCTGGAGAGCTACTGTCCAGCGGGTTTCTCTCCAACCCTGTTCCTGAAGAGCTACTCCCCACTGGGTTTCTCTCCAACCCTGTTCCTGGAGAGCTACTGTCCAGCGGGTTTCTCTCCAACCCTGTTCCTGAAGAGCTACTCCCCACTGGGTTTCTCTCCAACCCTGTTCCTGGAGAGCTACTGTCCAGCGGGTTTCTCTCCAACCCTGTTCCTGAAGAGCTACTCCCCACTGGGTTTCTCTCCAACCCTGTTCCTGAAGAGCTACTCCCCACTGGGTTTCTCTCCAACCCTGTTCCTGAAGAGCTACTCCCCACTGGGTTTCTCTCCAACCCTGTTCCTGGAGAGCTACTGTCCAGCGGGTTTCTCTCCAACCCTGTTCCTGAAGAGCTACTCCCCACTGGGTTTCTCTCCAACCCTGTTCCTGGAGAGCTACTCCCCACTGGGTTTCTCTCCAACCCTGTTCCTGGAGAGCTACTGTCCACTGGGTTTCTCTCCAACCCTGTTCCTGAAGAGCTACTCCCCACTGGGTTTCTCTCCAACCCTGTTCCTGAAGAGCTACTGTCCACTGGGTTTCTCTCCAACCCTGTTCCTGGAGAGCTACTGTCCAGTAGGTTTCTCTCCAACCCTGTTCCTGGAGAGCTACTCTCCACTGGGTTTCTCTCCGACCCTGTTCCTGGAGAGCTACTGTCCAGTCGGTTTCTCTCCAACCCTGTTCCTGAAGAGCTACTGTCCACTGGGTTTCTCTCCAACCCTGTTCCTGAAGAGCTACTCTCCAGTAGGTTTCTCTCCAACCCTGTTCCTGAAGAGCTACTGTCCACTGGGTTTCTCTCCAACCCTGTTCCTGGAGAGCTACTGTCCAGCGGGTTTCTCTCCAACCCTGTTCCTGGAGAGCTACTCCCCACTGGGTTTCTCTCCAACCCTGTTCCTGAAGAGCTACTCTTCAGTAGGTTTCTCTCCAACCCTGTTCCTGGAGAGCTACTGTCCACTGGGTTTCTCTCCAACCCTGTTCCTGAAGAGCTACTGTCCATTGGGTTTCTCTCCAACCCTGTTCCTGAAGAGCTACTGTCCACTGGGTTTCTCTCCAACCCTGTTCCTGGAGAGCTACTCTCCACTGGGTTTCTCTCCAACCCTGTTCCTGAAGAGCTACTGTCCACTGGGTTTCTCTCCAACCCTGTTCCTGGAGAGCTACTCTCCACTGGGTTTCTCTCCAACCCTGTTCCTGAAGAGCTACTGTCCATTGGGTTTCTCTCCAACCCTGTTCCTGGAGAGCTACTGTCCACTGGGTTTCTCTCCAACCCTGTTCCTGAAGAGCTACTGTCCAGTAGGTTTCTCTCCAACCCTGTTCCTGGAGTGCTACTGTCCAGTAGGTTTCTCTCCAACCCTGTTCCTGAAGAGCTACTCTCCAGTAGGTTTCTCTCCAACCCTGTTCCTGAAGAGCTACTGTCCACTGGGTTTCTCTCCAACCCTGTTCCTGGAGAGCTACTGTCCAGTAGGTTTCTCTACAACCCTAATCTAGTACACGTGATCCTAATAATTAGCTGGTTGATAAGGGGAATCCAGTTAGTTCAAACGGGTTCGTGGGAACCTATCGGAGGGTAGCTCTTCAGGAGCAGAGTTGGAGAGCCCAGGTCTGAATTAATTTGCGTTCTATTTTGGCCTTTGTCCAGTTTTGTAGTTCAGATGAAGCACTATATGTGTATTTAGCCAACACAACCATGCAATTTGCTCTTTTATATTTCTTCCCTTTTCAGTATTTTATGTGATCTATTGTTGACTGTAGTTAACACAGAAGTTAGCTTCTGGTTAGCGCCAACCCAGTGAAACTACAGGATAGAACAGAAATCAAATCATCTCATTGGTTTCGTCTTAAATTGCACCCTACCTATTCCCTATATAGTAGGCCTCTGGTCAAAAGTAGTGCACTATGTAGGAAATATGGTGACATGAACTGTGTAGTAATACTGTACCAGCAATCAAATAATCATGTCTGTGTAGAAATGCTGTACCACAAGACTTTTCAAAACACTGACAAATATCTTGTCTTGTGATTAACTATAGCTTTGGAGCAAATATTTAGCGAACACACAATTCATATATCTGGAAACTATAGAAACACTGCGATGTTTGTCTCCTGTTTGAGAGGTCATTTGTCGGCTAACTCTATTTTGTATAGCTGTGCTCTTGGGTATGCATAACTGAGGAACGTTGAAAGATGGGAGAAAATGTTCCACTCCTTACTAGAAAATAAAGGTGTTATGTGGCAACCCTTTTTTTGTGAATATTTACTCCATTTCATGAATCTATTTGATGGATTGATTTGATTTGCAGTATCATTCGTACATCAGGCTGACTTGTGGATGAATGAGCTAAGCGCAATAGAGCTTTAAGTCAAAAACCTACCCACAGCAGGCAGTGGATATCTACTGCTATAATTCCACTGAGAAAAGAGCAGTCAGACTGCACTGTGTGTAATGGCCCTCTGTATACAGAAGATGGTGGTAGAGGAACACAATACTTCAACGCAATTCCCCAGAAGAATCTTTGTCAGACGCTCAATACTTTTAGACCTGCTTGTATCTGAGCAAAATCAAAATGTCAGTTCAAATGTAAAACATTTAAACTACACTGCTCAAAAAAAATAAAGGGAACACTTAAACAACACATCCTAGATCTGAATGAATGAAATAATCTTATTAAATACTTTTTTCTTTACATAGTTGAATGTGCTGACAACAAAATCACACAGAAATAATCAATGGAAATTCAATTTATCAACCCATGGAGGTCTGGATTTGGAGTCACACTCAAATTTAAAGTGGAAAACCACACTACAGGCTGATCCAACTTTGATGTAATGTCCTTAAAACAAGTCAAAAGGAGGCTCAGTAGTGTGTGTGGCCTCCACATGCCTGTATGACCTCCCTACAACGCCTGGGCATGCTCCTGATGAGGTGGCGGATGGTCTCCTGAGGGATCTCCTCCCAGACCTGGACTAAAGCATTGGCCAACTCCTGGACAGTCTGTGGTGCAACGTGGCGTTGGTGGATGGAGCGAGACATGATGTCCCAGATGTACTCAATTGGATTCAGGTCTGGGGAACGGGCGGGCCAGTCCATAGCATCAATACCTTCCTCTTGCAGGAACTGCTGACACACTCCAGCCACATGAGGTCTAGCATTGTCTTGCATTAGGAGGAACCCAGGGCCAACCGCACCAGCATATGGTCTCACAAGGGGTCTGAGGATCTCATCTCGGTACCTAATGGCAGTCAGGCTACCTCTGGCGAGCACATGGAGGGCTGTGCGGCCCCCCAAAGAAATGCCACCCCACACCATGACTGACCCACCACCAAACCGGTCATGCTGGAGGATGTTGCAGGCAGCAGAACGTTCTCCACGGCGTCTCCAGACTCTGTCACGTCTGTCACATGTGCTCAGTGTGAACCTGCTTTCATCTGTGAAGAGCACAGGGCGCCAGTGGCGAATTTGCCAATCTTGGTGTTCTCTGGTAAATGCCAAACGTCCTGCACGGTGTTGGGCTGTAAGCACAACCCCCACCTGTGGACGTCGGGCCCTCATACCACCCTCATGGAGTCTGTTTCTGACCGTTTGAGCAGACACATGCACATTTGTGGCCTGCTGGAGGTCATTTTGCAGGGCTCTGGCAGTGCTCCTCCTGCTCCTCCTTGCACAAAGGCGGAGGTAGCGGTCCTGCTGCTGGGTTGTTGCCCTCCTACGGCCTCCTCCACGTCTCCTGATGTACTGGCCTGTCTCCTGGTAGAGCCTCCATGCTCTGGACACTACGCTGACAGACACAGCAAACCTTCTTGCCACAGCTCGCATTGATGTGCCATTATGGATGAGCTGCACTACCTGAGCCACTTGTGTGTGTTGTAGACTCTGTCTCATGCTTCCACTAGAGTGAAAGCACCGCCAGCATTCAAAAGTGACCAAAACATCAGCCAGGAAGGATAGGAACTGAGAAGTGGTCTGTGCAGAACCACTCCTTTATTGGGGGTGTCTTGCTAATTGCCTATAATTTCCACCTGTTGTCTATTCCATTTGCACAACAGCATGTGACTTTTATTGTCAATCAGTGTTGCTTCCTAAGTGGACAGTTTGATTTCACAGAAGTGTGATTGACTTGGAGTTACATTGTGTTGTTTAACCTGTTGAGGATCTTATCCCGATCTTATCCCGGTATTGGGATTCATTGTCATGTGACCATGGCGGGGAATTCAAAACTGCAAGAGTAATCATTTCAAAAAATCAAATAATCAACTATTTTCCTCCATTTGAAAGATATATCTCCTAAATCTAACCACGCTGTCCGATTTTCAGAGGCATTACGGAGAATGCATAAAGTTAGGTTATGTGAGGAGAGTACATTGACAATAGCTGCGTGTAATGTTTAGCCAATTCAAAGAAGGGCATCAACAGACAGAAAACTAGCTAGAATTATGCACTTACCTTTGACAATCTGCATCAGATGACACTCATAGGACATTATGTTATACAATACATGCATTTTTAGTTCCATCAAGTTCATATTTATATCCAAAAACAGCATTTACAGTCGCGGTGAAATTCAGAATTTTTTTCGGCTCGAATGCACCCAGTGAATCCAGCATTACAAATCACGGAATTACTATTCGAAAACATTGGTAAATTATAATATTGTCATTCAAAGAATAATATATTATCATCTCGTAATTGCTACCGAAGGGCCAGATCTCAAAATAACTTTACTGGGAAATCACATTTTGTATAAACTGGGTACTATGCTAACAACAATAAGCTATATGCTAAGCTAAGCTAAGCTATACCGTTAGCATTAGCATCATCTAATATCGATAATAACATTCTAAATATCCCCTTACCTTTGATTATCTCCATCAGAAGGCGCTGCCAGAGATCCCAGGTCCAGAACAAATGTGGTTTCTTTTGACAAAGTTCATAATTTATGTCCAAATAGTTAGCGTTCAGTAGGCTCCCACAAAATGAGGTGGGCAGTGTAAAGTCACGTCGAAAAACTAAAGAAAACCTAGTAAATAATCTATTTACGTTTGTTTAAACATGTCAAACGTTGTTTAGCACTAATCTTTTGTTCCATTTTTAACGTGAAACATCAGTAAACATCAGTAATATTTTCACACAACCTATCAAGTGTCTAGAATAAACGATAATGACAAAGGCACTCTTCTCAGATTCATGCGCAGGCGCAAAAAATGAAGTGATGACGTGTCAACTTGTAAGCTTTCTAATTCGGTGTGTATTTATCACAGATGCTTCAAACAACTTTCTAAAGATCGTTGACATCTAGTGGAAGCAGTAGGAGTTGCGAACTGAATCCTTTCTCACTGTGGTATCTTTAAAACAATGACACTAAATAGTACAGTCACAAAATTCTCTTTTTTTTTATCTATTTTTCACAGGTTTTTGCCTGCAATATGAGTTTTGTTATACTTACAGACACCATTCAAACTGTTTTAGAAAATTCAGAGTGTTTTCTATCCGAATGTGTTAATAATATGCATATCCTAGCTTCTGAGTTGGTGTAGGAGGCAGTTAAAAATGGGCACATATTTCTTTCAAAATTCTCAATACTGCCCCCGTGGCCCGTAGAGGTTAAGTGTTCCCTTTATTTTTTTGAGCAGTATATTTCCTCTCTACATTGAGAGAGATCACAAATAGTCTGACCGTTGCCTTATATAAAAGTATATGCCTCTAACCAGACACTGTTATCCAAAGCAACTTACACTATGTGTATGTCATTCCCTGCAGGAGTTGAACCCACAACCTAATCCTGGATGTTGCTTGCTTCATGCTCTTACCAACTGAGCTATATAGCAGTCAGAACCGCATTGCCTTGACTGAATGTCAGACAAACACTTCAAAAATAATTGATCAGATGTTTTAGCAAGAGGGAAGACATTTTTAAAGAAACATTAAAATCCCTAAATAATATCCTGAAGCTATATTAGCTAGACATGTACTGTATACTTGTAGCTTAATTGTGAAGGTTCACAGTCATTCACCACAAATTAATATGCCTCTTTTAATTAGCAGAACGCACCTCAGTTTCCATCTAATCAGGTCCAAATTTACCCCAGAGATTCAACCGACTTTCACTGCAATACCCGAGCTTGTCAATTAGTTAAATAAACTTAAATTACACTCAGTGGCAGCAAAGGGAGTCCTTTCACATGTAACCCGTGCTATGATACCAGGGTCGTGTTCATCAGGCACCAGATGTTTTGAGTTACATGCCGTATTGAACACAACCCTGTGTTTCTGCTTGTTGTGGTCCTCTTTTCCACACCCACTAAACCCTGTAAGGAAACTACAGGTTAATAGCTCAACTGACGTCATTTGACATGTAGGGTTCAAATCACTTTCCAAACTTGAATAATGCATAAGAATATGCTGTTCACCCTAAGGACCCAAAACTGATTTTCATCCTATATCCAGTCTTTTTTTCTGAAAGTCCACACTCAGATTTACATGTGACCCATATCAGATTTGCGTATTCACACTAATGTAGGCTCTGAACCAGCACACAGATGCAATTTTCATTTTAAATGTTGGGGTGGTTGTCACGGTAACAGAGGGTACTGTGCAAAAAAAACACACAAAAGAGCACTTCAGAGCAAAAACATCTGATCTGAGCTTCCGGACAGAGGTCGCATATGGAGGATGGGGTTTGTATCAGGATTGGTGCTATAAATCGGAAGTCAAAAGATCAGATTCCATGTGTTTTTTTGTTGTTGCTGTTTACACATTAGGGGGAAGTTCAAATAGGTATCAGATATGCAGAAGATCTGAATTGGGCTGCCTGTGTAAACTCAGCCTAATAGTTGCAGAAGATAGTCACCAAACGGAAGCAAACTATACCAAAACCCTTACTAATTTGGGTTGTGTCCAGAAGTTTATTGTGATGGTTCACTCAAACTGTCTTAGTATTTGTTTGTTTAATAGTCCACTGTTAATACGATCCCAAACAGTTTTGCATGTCAGTAGTCAGGTTTTCAAGATGGAGCACTTTCAGCCTGACGTTCAGTGGTCCTGTGGGTACACAACTTTTAATCGTTATTCCTTTGTCTGCCAATTTACACTAAACCTGTAGTCTAGGACCCCTGAGACTGAGTAAAGTCCTGAATGTTTCTCAAAGGGCTGGTTTCCCAGACACAGATGAAGCCTAGTCCTGGACTAACCCATTTTTATGGAGATTCTCAATTGACCATGTTCTTTAGTCCAGGACAAGGCTTCATCTGTATCCTGGAAACCAGCACATGGTGTTTGCTGAAGCTCTGTGTGGTCTAAAGACACCCATTGTCTGCCAGGGTATTGTCTTGCACTAGTTTGCAATGTAGTCTTTCCTTGATTCTTTGTGTCCTCTCTCCACCTTTATCGTGGAGGACGAACAGAGAACTGTAGATGCTTGTTCATTGGACATCTTAAATGTCAGCAAGCTAGTCCACTGGGAGAGAGAGAGAGCAGGGAGAGCTCACGATCTGGGATAAAATTAGGATAGGCCGAACAGGACGGCACAAAAAGCTCATGCTGAAATGACGGCAAGGAGGTTGTGTGTTTGTGTGTGTGTTCAGGAACACTGCATCTCAGCCTTCACAAGGTCACTTTCTCATAGTTCTGTGAAAGTGTTAGCTGATGTTTGAAAAGGCTTCCTATTGGCAAGGCTTTGCCGATTCAGTAAGCGCTCAGGACTTTGTATAGAATGAATCGCTTCTTAACAGCCTTCTCTATCACAATTGTAACCAATTATCTTTCATTTTCATCCTCAGAGCCAAACTTGTCAAACTCTTTTGAACAAAATGCATTTTTTGATTAGGCTAATATCCATGAAAATCTTTTAGTTTCCTGACTATAATAATGTCTTTGGTCAAATGGGAGTAGCTTACAGTGAACAAAACCTACTAGTGGTCCTTATGCTGGACGTGAGCCATGTTACAATTCCCATCAAGTGGGTTAACCCTGTCAGCGCGATGTGTATGGTGTTTGCCTTTCAAGCCAGCGACCTTTCAAGCCAGCTTCCCTACCCTGCAGTTTGCTATGCTGGTGTCAGAAGTGGGATGGCGGCTTTGAAGCCATCGGAGAGCACAGCCCGGATGTGTGAGGAGGCTGAGCAGTTGAAGCACGGGGACGTGCCTTCCTGTTCGGAGGGGGCAGTGTAGCGATCCTCGCTATATATGAGCCATGTCACAATTCCCACCAAGTGGCTTAACCCTTTTGGCGCAATGAGTGTTTGCTTTTCACGCCAGCGACCCGGGTTCACTTCCCTGCCCCGCCATTCGCTACAATACTATGGCTCCTTGCTCTTGAAGAAAGTATCTTGTTGCCATAGCTCCTTGCCAAATGTTAAATGTTAGCTAAGTGCTGCTATCTGTTCTGTTTTTGTATCAGGCCTGATTTGACACATTCAGACTAGTGCCATTTGAATGTGTCTTAGTTGATTTGCTCTGAAAAGATTCATTTGTCTGAACTGTGTAAAATAAGCTGTGAGTACCACACAATGGAAGGTCAAACATTAGCCATTAAGCTAAGCTAGTTGAAGGGTATTTTTAGGAAATGTCTCTACTCATACGAACCCCCTCCTAGTTTTATGAAAATGTAATCTTTCTGAAAGATTTTCATTATATTGTTTATATTAGCTGCTTAAGTTATAGTTGATTCAGATGAAATATATCCATGAAATAGATATTAGGCCTACTAGACAGAGAGGGTGGGTAGACCAGAGACATATATTTAAAGAGTTTGGACATTGTGCTTTCTGCATCTAAATGTGCCTCTGGGGTAGAATATGGCTTAAAATATGAAAAAATGGTGTAAAAATTGGACTTGCACTTGAACCCAAATGCATTCAAACCCAGGCTGCAAGACCTCTCCCTGGAGAAATGGCCATGCAGATCTACATGGCTGATATAGGCAGCCTAGGAACCACCTTGGCTCTGTGAAACTTATTTTTTACCCTTCACTTCCTGATAAAGATCAGCTCTCTGGCAGTCTGGTTGTTCTATTTTTAGCAAAGAGCTGTGGGAGAGGGGGAATAGATAGGTGCTGCTGGTTGTTTGGTTCTTGTATTGGTCATGTGGAAGTATACCTCCCACTGAGAACACCCTGGTTGTTTGGTTCTTGTATTGGTCATGTGGAAGTATACCTCCCACTGAGAACACCCTGGTTGTTTGGTTCTTGTATTGGTCATGTGGAAGTATACCTCCCACTGAGAACACCCTGGTTGTTTGGTTCTTGTATTGGTCATGTGGAAGTATACCTCCCACTGAGAACACCCTGGTTGTTTGGTTCTTGTATTGGTCATGTGGAAGTATACCTCCCACTGAGAACACCCTGGTTGTTTGGTTCTTGTATTGGTCATGTGGAAGTATACCTCCCACTGAGAACACCCTGGTTGTTTGGTTCTTGTATTGGTCATGTGGAAGTATACCTCCCACTGAGAACACCCTGGTTGAATCAATGTTGTTTCCATGTCATTTCAAATAAATGACATTGAAGCAACATATGGATTAGACATTGAATTGGCATCTGTGCCCAGTGAGCTGTTTATTGGGAAAGACACCTTTCAGTCCACATGTGCTGAAGGCCATAATGTTGCATGATGAATGGCTCCCAATAGTATTAAACAAAACGCCAATGAAACAGACGGTTAAATTGCTCTGATCAGAACCATGTCCCAGATTGAGGCATCTGTTTCCCCCATAGATAACCATTTTGAGAAAAAGCCTAGTTTCCCCCCCTCCTTTTCTATTTACAGCCCAATTGTATGTGTAGGCTATAGCCTACTCTTCTCATTGGCTACGGTTTGTAAATTGTAATTTAACATTTCTAAAACAAATACACTTTGAATGGGAGTGGAGTTTTCCCCCTTTGTAGATGAGAAATGAGTTTTCGTTACTGTTCAGTCAGAGCGTGGCACGTTTTTACTGCATGTACATCGGGGAATATGATGCGCGTAATTATAGCTATCCTCCTCTCAACGCCTCATCCCGTTGATTGAGCTGCGCTGAGCACATCAAAGGAGACTCGCTCTCTAGTGCCACCCAACCAAGTGTAGACATTCAAAGAGATGTCACATTTTAGGCTTGAGTGCCTTGATTTCACGATGTCTTTATTTTGTTTATTTTCCGCATTGGCTAATTCCCACCACTTTAGTAGCGTATAGGCCTATGCCTTATGTTACTCCAAAAAGGGTTCTATGCTTGCTTCATATATGGCAACACTTAAGGTTCTGTATAGAACCGAAATTGGTTCCATATAGAACCATTGCGTTCCATATAGGCTTCCATATTGGGTTCTATTTGGAACCAAAATAAAACATGTTGGTTAAATCCAGAACCTTTTTTTCTAAGAGTGTATTGTGACCGATCTATTCAACACGTTAACCAGAGAGAGACACACTGACCTGACCAGTTCTGTTTTGCTCTTGGCAACTGGTCCGAATCACGAGTTATTATGAGAATGTAATTGATAGCCTATGTTGCTCGAATTAAACCACTCAGCATGCCAGGTGAGCTAAATCAACGTGTTGAAATAGAACCCAACAAATGGAACCGAAAGTTGAACTATTTTCCTGCGGTTGCTGATGTCACAGATGTAAGGTGCTGAAAGGACAGCTCCCTCGCTTTGAAAGCGCATCTCGCGTCAGTGTGAAACCAGATCGAAGATAATTCCTATAAATAATTGCACTATGAAATGTAGGACCACACTCTGTGATGGAAATAGAACGGGATCCACACGAGCCATGTTTCTCAGTCAAGCAATCTGACCTGTTGAGAACACTTGCGTTCAACATCTTATTTCGGCGAATCATAAAAGCTGAAAAAAGTTGCACTAGATATTCGTTGGCATAGATTTCAACTATTTAATTGCCAATCCAAATGTAATGAGTGATCGTTGCTACATAGCAACATGAGCACGTGTGAGAGGATCGCTAGTAACACGGACGCACACACACACACTATAGCAACAGACAACCTGTGTGCAGAAAGGGAGAGGGTGTGCCCTTGACGTCGTTTCTCGTCAAAGACTCACATTTCGGAGAGAACCATATCCAGGTTTGCTTACTTGCTATTCACCACGGCATGGCATGACCTTAACAAAAAGGGCACAGAGCTCAAGGTTACAAATCAATAACTGGAATGGTTTCGTTTGACTTCACCTGTCCAAGTGTTGAGCGGAGAAGAGAGTAAAGACAGCCCCAAGGCACAACATCACCAGCGCTGCCTGTGCTTGGAGCTACTGGCTGACAGATCCTCGCACAAGGAGGAACTAGAGGGAGTCTGACAAGCGATAAGATCCTCTCTTCCAAATCACCAACAACGATGAGATTAGTAAAGCACTTTCACCAAGCGTAATGAGAGCTCCAGGCTGAATTTGGAGTGGCTGCTCTCAGCTGAATCCAAAAGGGCTTTCGTGAGATTTTCTAACCCAACTGGGTGTGTACAGCACCGTGCCCGCTGTTACTCTGGACTGCACTCGATATACCTTATTTACTAAGTCATGTCTTATACAGAGCGATGGGTAAGTTCGACGACAACGAGAGGATAATCCTCAACGTTGGGGGAACCCGGCACGAGACGTACAAGAACACGCTGAGGACACTGCCGGGGACTCGGCTGGCCCTTCTTGCCTCCGATTCTGACATCGAGTCCGTTTTGGATCAGCTGCAACAAGTCCCCGGCTTCATAGAGTACAACACGCGGAACAACGAATACTTTTTTGACCGCCACCCAGGGGTATTCGCTTATGTCCTTAACTACTATCGAACCGGGAAACTCCATTGCCCAGCAGATGTTTGTGGTCCGCTGTTCGAGGAAGAGCTGTCCTTCTGGGGAATCGATGAGACGGACGTGGAGCCTTGCTGCTGGATGACCTATCGCCAACACAGGGACGCCGAGGAGGCGCTCGATGTGTTCGACATAAACGTTGACAATGGAGACGACGACGAAGAGACGGGGAAAAGACTCGGCATTGAGGACGTGGTTGATCCTAATATCAGCCGCTGGAAAAAGTGGCGACCTGTGATTTGGAATCTATTTGAGGATCCCTATTCTTCCAGAGCGGCAAGGGTAAGAGCGCGCGCTTGTGTGGAGAGCTCACATAACAGTCCATGCACAAGTTCCCCCGATTCCTTCTTTGCACAGAAAAGTGTAATTACATTAGACATCAATTCCTCCTAATAAAATAACAATTATTACACAAATATAACATACATTATACGTTATTAACATTTTAAATTCGTTGTAAGGGACATAGGTTGTCTGCTTATTCACATTTCAGTGTGCATCAAAGATGATCCCCCCCACGACTGCTTTCATAATCACCTTTTAAACTTGAATATAGTTCAAATAATTCAACTCGATATTTTCCTCTTTTTGTCATACACAACTATGCATTTAAACATGTCAATGCCCTATACTTGTGGTGCGTAAATACATATTTAAGTTAAGCTACACTACCTAGCCATGATATTGAGAAACAAGTAGAAATATTTCACGAATTAGATTACTGTTTTTTTTCTGATAGCACCAAATTAGTTTTTTTCTTCTGTCGGTTGGGTTTGTTTGATATTAAGCATGACGTATGGTAGAGGGGTGATGGAATGGTCCATCGCTCAACAGAAATAGGCTATTGTAGAACCTGTGGTTAGACACACCATCATATTCCCAAATTGTACCATTTATCTGCAATCCTATAGCAGAAACATTACGTATTTGGCCTTAGCCTACTTTTACGGACAGGATTCGGGCGGTTATTTATTTAAAATTATTAATTCATTTCAAAATATAAGTTTAACATATCAATTCATTTTAAATGTTTACCGCAATTACTCACAACATGAGCCTAAATTCGATCATTGCAACAATGTAAACACTAAAACATGACCTTGAATTGATTGCTTTTGATTGAAATGCTGATGGGCAATTTTACATGTTGGAGTGAGATGTGCCCCGCTTATTAATAGCCTGTATGAGAAAGTATTTCAGAATCTTTACGTATCGCAGAGGGCATTAGACTAATTGTCACTTACACTTCTCTTTTGCATACTTGGTTATCTATCAGTTATTTCTTGTTGATTTAAGTCGAATTCTATAGGTTGCTGTCAATCATTTGTTCATTTTACACCTGGCAAACGTGTCTTCTCTTACTGAAATGTTATGGTGAGCCTCCTACATATCTACCTATCGGTCCACACCTTATCCATGCCGACTGTATGCTCACATGACCAGTGCAGGACTAGTGTTTACTGGCCTGCAGTTGTTTTGCTCAATAGGCAATAAATAACCATCTCATTGGCCGACTGGCTGTGGAGTCAGCGCTCCAGAGGCTCCTGGCCACTGTCATGTCACAATGTGTACCCCATCATTTTCGGAGTCTAAAATGACCTTCTGTCTCATCTCCCTCCTGCCTAAACGGCCTTGTTTATATCCAGCTCATCTCTCACTAGCAGGATGCCCATTAATAGCATCTCCCTGGGGAGATTGTGCTGTTGATGGTGCCTTGAAACAGACAGGGCTGTCTTGAGCTAATAGAATAATGAAGCCAGGGCCCGTATCCACAAAGCTTGTCACTCAGAGTAGGAGTGCTGATCTAGGATCCCCACTGCCCATGTAATCATTTTCCATTATGATCTAAAAAGCACAACTGATCCTAGATCTGCACTGGGCTAAAGGCTAGCGCTACCGCTTACAGTGAACGGGACATGGACATGGAGTCATACAATAAATCCCGCTACGACCTCTGACGAGAGACATCAAACATGCAAAATGACAATATAGGAGGAAGGTGGAATCCTAATTGACCGGCTACGACGTTCGTTGTATGTGGCAGTGTTTGCAGACGATAACGGATTACAAAGGGAAACCCAGCCATGAGCTGTCCAGCAATGCAGAACTCCCAAACGAGCTAAATGCCTTTTATGCTCGCTTCGAGGAATATATCACTGTGCCTTGCGTGAAAGCCCCTGTTTTTCCATGTGACTGTGTGATCTCGCTTTCCATGGCCGATGTGAGCAAAACGTTTAAACAGGTTAACAATCATAAGGCATCCAGGCCAGATGGAATACCAGGGCGTATTCTCAAAGCATGAGCAGACCAGCTGGCAGGTGTCTCCACAGACATTTTCAATCTCTCCTTGTCACAGTCTGTAATCCCAACATCATTTTAATTGACCACCGTTGTCCCTGTTCCCAAGAGCTCCAAGGTAACCTGCCTAAATAACTATCGCCCTGTAGCACTTACATCTATAATTATGAAGTGCTTTGAAAGGCTGGTCATGTCACACATCAACACCATCATCCCAGACACCTTAGACCCATTCCAATTCACATACCGTACCAACAGCTCCACAGATGACACAACCTCAATTGCACTTCACACTGCCCTCTCTCACCTGGGCAAGAGGGGAAATAACTATTTGAGTATGCTGTTCATAGACTACAGCTCAGCGTTCAACATCATAGTCCCCTCCAAGCTCATCACCAAGCCTGGGCCCCTGGGACTGAACCCCTCCCTCTGCAACTATATCCTGGACATCCTGACGGGCCTGCCCCAGGTGGTGAGGGTAGGCAACAACACCATCATCATGAGTCAGCCTACAGGGAGGAGGTCAGAGACTTAGCAGTGTGGTGCCAGGACAACAATCTCTCCCTCAACGTTAGTAAGACCAAGGAGCTGATTGTGGACTATAGGAGAAAGAGGGGAGAGCACACTCCCATCCACATCGACAGAGCTTTTGTGGAGCGGGTCGAGAGCTTGAAGTACCTTGGTGTCCACATCACTAAGGACTTAAAATGGTCCACACACACCCGCACAGTTGTGAAGAGGGCACAGCAGTGCCTCTTCCTCCTCAGGAGGCTGAAAAGATTTGTCATGGGCCCTCAGATCCTCAAAAAGTTCTACAGCTGCACCATTGAGAGCATCTTGACTGGCTGCATCACCACTTGGTATGGCAATATCACCGCCCTTGACAGCAAAGCGCTACAAAGGGTGGTGCGGACCAGAAAACAGTATCGAAGCATCAGCTCTCAGACCAACAAGCTCAGAGACAGCTTCTACCCCAAGCCATAAGGCTGCTAAATAGTCAGACTGCTAAATAGTCAATTAATGTTACCCGAACTGTCTGCATTGACTCTATCTTGCACTAAAGTGGATGTGCGCATGTGGCTCAGTTGGTAGAGCATGGTGTTTGCAACGCCAGGGTTGTGGGTTCGATTCCCACGGGGGACCAGTACAAAAAAATTAAAAAATAAAAAATCTATGAAATGTATGCATTCACTACTGTAAGTCGCTCTGGTTAAAAGCGTCTGCTAAATGACTAAAATGTAAAAAAAAAAATGTAAAAATGTAATTTATATATACACACTCACACACACTAAGCTTTTACACCGACACAAAACCCTCACACATTCACAAACTCTACACACACACGCATACCGACACAACACAAACACACACACGTACATACATACACGCACATTCACACATTCACACAGACACACTTTTACACTCATTATTTGCTGCTGCTACTCTGCTCTTTGTTTTACCCTTATTATTATCTATCCTGATGCCTAGTCACTTTAACCTGCCTTCATGTACATATCTACCTCAAATACCTTATTATTATCTATCCTGATGCCTAGTCACTTTACCCTGCCTTCATGTACATATCTACCTCAAATACCTTATTATTATCTATCCTGATGCCTAGTCACTTTACCCTGCCTTCATGTACATATCTACCTCAAATACCTTATTATTATCTATCCTGATGTCTAGTGACTTTACCCTGCCTTCATGTACATATCTACCTCAAATACCTTATTATTATCTATCCTGATGTCTAGTGACTTTACCCTGCCTTCATGTACATATCTACCTCAAATACCTTATTATTATCTATCCGGATGCCTAGTCACTTTACCCTGCCTTCATGTACATATCTACCTCAAATACCTTATTATTATCTATCCTGATGCCTAGTCACTTTACCCTGCCTTCATGTACATATCTACCTCAAATACCTTATTATTATCTATCCTGATGCCTAGTCACTTTACCCTGCCTTCATGTACATATCTACCTCATACCTTATTATTATCTATCCTGATGTCTAGTCACTTTACCCTGCCTTCATGTACATATCTACCTCAAATACCTTATTATTATCTATCCTGATGCCTGGTCACTTTACCCTGCCTTCATGTACATATCTACCTCAAATACCTTATTATTATCTATCCTGATGCCTAGTCACTTTACCCTGCCTTCATGTACATATCTACCTCAAATACCTTATTATTATCTATCCTGATGCCTAGTCACTTTACCCTGCCTTCATGTACATGTCTACCTCAAATACATCGTACCTCTGCACGTTGATCTGGTACTCCCTGTATATAGCTCAATATAGATCTGGTACTGGTACTCCCTGTATATAGCTCCACAATGATCTGGTACTGGTACTCCCTGTATATAGCTCCACATTGATCTGGTACTGGTACTCCCTGTATATAGCTCCACAATGATCTGGTACTGGTACTCCCTGTATATAGCTCCACAATGATCTGGTACTGGTACTCCCTGTATATAGCTCCACATAGATCTGGTACTGGTACTCCCTGTATATAGCTCCATTCTTGAGTATTTTATCATATTCCTATTGTGTTAGTTACTATTTTATTTTGTATTATTATTTTTAAACTCTGCATCGTTGGGAAAGGTTCGTAAGCAAGCATTTCACTGTACAGTCTACACCAGGTGTATTCAGGGCATGTGATAAATACAATTTGATTTGATCAGCACGCCTTCTCTGAGACTCTTTATGAACAAAGGACCTGGCCACTTTCCCTTTTGCTTTTGATACATAGCTACACTGGCCACTCCCCTTTTGATACATAGCTACACTGGCCACTCCCCTTTTGATACAGATACACTGGCCACTCCCCTTTTGATACATAGATACACTGGCCACTCCCCTTTTGATACATAGATACAGTCAATAACAATATAATAAGCCTTCCCTGTAGCTCAGTTGGTAGAGCATGGTGTTTGCAACACCAGCGTTGTGGGTTCGATTCCCACGCGGGGCCAGCACAGAAAAATAATGTATGAAATGTATGCATTCACTACTGTAAGTCGCTCTGGATAAGGGCGTCTGCTAAATGACGTAAATGTAATATTATTTATTTATTTATTTGATCCCTCTCTTTCTCCTGCATCTTGACATAACTTGTCAATCAAAGTCTCCATTAGATAACTGTCTTTGACCCCACACCAGGAGTATAGAGAGCACCACACCAGGAGTATAGAGAGCACCACACCAGGAGTATAGAGAGCACCACACCAGGAGTATAGAGAGCACCACACCAGGAGTATAGAGAGCCCCACACCAGGAGTATAGAGAGCACCACACCAGGAGTATAGAGAGCACCACACCAGGAGTATGGAGAGCACCACACCAGGAGTATAGAGAGCACCACACCAGGAGTATAGAGAGCACCACACCAGGAGTATAGAGAGCACCACACCAGGAGTATAGAGAGCACCACACCAGGAGTATCGAGAGCACCACACCAGGAGTATGGAGAGCACCACACCAGGAGTATAGAGAGCACCACACCAGGAGTATAGAGAGCACCACATCAGGAGTATAGAGAGCACCACACCAGGAGTATAGAGAGCACCACACCAGGAGTATAGAGAGCACCACACCAGGAGTATAGAGAGCACCATACCGGAGTATAGAGAGCCCCACACCAGGAGTATAGAGGGCACCACACCAGGAGTATAGAGAGCACCACAACAGGAGTATAGAGAGCACCACACCAGGAGTATAGAGAGCACCACACCAGGAGTATAGAGAGCACCACACCAGGAGTATAGAGAGCACCACATAAGGCGATAAAACGTCTGGACCATTGATCCAGTCAATAATTCATTATTTCCCCAACCGTCTAATCCGAAGCTCTGTCTGCCAGCAATCTACATTTTTAAGGTAGTGGCAAGGGGGAAGGAAGGGAGGCGTTGTCTTTGACCTTGCATCTCGCCTTCTTCCAGTCAGTTAGTCAATACCTAGCGAACTGTTAGTGGGAGGGGTTATGACGATGACCACGCCCAAAAACACACACACACACACACACACACACACACACACACACACACACACACACACACACACACACACACACACACACACACACACACACACACACACACACACACACACACACACACACACTTCAGGAGTCAGAACGGAGTGACACAGAGAAGAAATTATGCTCCTCTGATGATGCTCATGGTAATCTCATGTCTCAGTGTGGTGGAGGAGGCTGCCTGACTGCTTCACTTTGATGCCTAAGCCCCTCTCTCATGTTATTCCTGTGCTCCTGGGCTTTACTTCTCCCCTGAGCGCAGGGAGACTGAGATCTCTCACCTCCCCAGACTGCATGTGCTAGAGAACCCACAGGCTCCTAATCCTCCCTTGACAGGGTGTTAAAGTAGAATAATGGGGACTTATTCCCATGGAAATTAGATGGCTGGTTGGCGTTGCTGCAACTCCAGCCACCACCGCCTTCCCCTCAGTCACTGTTATACCAGAGAACGACTGATGCCACTGGGCATTATCTTAAATTAGTCCCATGGATCACACAGTGAAAAATGCACTTGGCTTTTCCTACTAGCACTGACTAGCACCAAGACAAGAGAGCATGTCTATAGCAAACACTTAACGGAGGGACCAAATCCCCACATCTCACATGCCTTTCAGCAATGACTGATGAAAGCGAGGACAGGTCCCAGAACACAGGCCCTGTTCAGCTATATTGTGGGTCAGCTCCTATCCCCTATCCTGGCTTTGTTTTCTGTCAAGCTAAAGCTTGAGAAGTTATCGCCAGTTGTTTTAATTAACACTGGTGTTGCCATTTGAGGTAGTCATATTATGAGTTCTCTCAAAGCCATCTAGAGTCTTCCGTGCCCCTCAACTTTGACCTCTGCCGTGTCCCTCAACTTTGACCTCTTCTGTGCCCCTCAACTTTGACCTCTGCCGTGCCCCCTCAACTTTGACCTCTGCCGTGCCCCTCAACTTTGACCTCTGCCGTGCCCCTCAACTTTGACAACTGCCGTGCCCCTGAAGTTTGACATCTGCTGTGCCCCTTAACTTTGACCTCTTCCGTGCCCCTCAACTTTGACCTCTTCCGTGCCCCTAAAATTTGACCTCCTCCTTGCCCCTCAACTTGGACCTCTGCTAAAACAGACAGGAAGACCACAACACCACAGTCAGGAGCTCAGTCTGGGATTTGCTGTAGGGAGGATAATGTGTTCTGAACAGTGCTGCTTCTGTTTACAGGGCAGTATGGTGCATGGTTATGATGGTGATGGTGACAATGACAACAGTAGTTGGGGTGGTGATTATGATGATGATACGTGTGTATGGATATTACAAGCATTTCGCTACACCCACAACAACATCTGTATGTGACCAATAAAATTAGATTTTATATGGTTGCGTCCCAAATAGCAGCCTATTCCCTGGCACCCTATTCCCACAGCATGTAGAGAATGTGGTGCTATTTGAGATGCACACCATGAGTTTGTACAGTATGTGAAGGTGCAAGAACTACAGCTCCATATGACTTGAGTTTCTCCTTTTCAGACATCATTCTACAGATGTGTTCTAGTGTCTATTTGCTCAGTGTTCATTGAAACTCTCTCATGGAATAGGAGCTAGAACTGGCCTTAGAATGCCCAGAGAATTCTGGTAGTGCTGGGAACCGATTATTGATTGGAGGAAAACCCTTAGAATTAGCTCCTTCAAATTCCCCCTGCTGACGTCACATAGCAGGCTTCCGAATGTCAATGTGCTCCTCCATCTGTGAATACTTATGCTAGCTGATAACAACAGCAGTTGTGTGTGTGTGTGTGTGTGTGTGTGTGTGTGTGTGTGTGTGTGTGGCTATGTCCTACAGATTGATGAATCCATACTGTTCTCCCCTTAAGCTACGTTCAGTGTGTGTGTGTGTTTGTGTGTTCTCCTGTGTTGCTATTCAGTTTGTTTGTCTGTCCTTGTATCTCTGTAGTTGGCCGTGGCAGGATTGGAATGGTAAAACAACTCATTACCATTATCATGTTGTTTGTGCCTGTATACAGTAAGGCGGAGGTCCCCCTTCCGACGCCCAGATTCTGTCTCTTTCCTACGCTTTCTTTCATTTTCCATGATCCCATCAGAGACTGACGCTTTGCTTCCCGCCACTTAAGAGGTTAAACCCACACCGTCTGGGTTGCTGCTACCGCCCGCCGCACGCCTGGAGATGCTTCCGACCCCGGCCCAGGCTTGTGCTCGCTCAGCCTGTTGTCATGGCAACATGCTCGCTCTCTTCCTGTTTTCATTCAGAGCTGCCTGCTCCATGAAACCGTTTGATTTCAGGAATTCACTCAAATATGACCCCCCCACCACCGCCACCACCACCACCGCTCCATAACTGTTTATGTACTTGCATATTGGATGCAAAAAAGGTATTAAATGTTTTTGAGTGCCAATAGGGCCGTCATCTTTATGCATGCGTTTTTAACATTGTCTCCTATAAGATAGTCTGAGCGGCTAGGTGGATGAAGGAGGTTTTGTTAGTCTGCTTCTTTCTGTGGTGAATCGTCACAGCTACAGGTCTGTGAGAGAGAGCCTGCCTGTGTCAATGCTGGCACATAATATGCCCGTTGTGCCTTTCTATAGGCCTGTTCTGCCATTACAAGCACCTATAGGCTTATTCTGTCTAAGTTTAGGAGTGCAAGGTAACCCGGTGATGTGGTAACAACTGACTGCTGTGCCCTTTGAGGGAATTCAACCTGACGTGTAAACAGCAATAGACCTGACGCTGGAAGAGGAGGAAGAGCAAATGCCTGCCTGTGCGTGGGTGGCGTCGGCACGCCACTGGGTATGTTTGTAGCCACTGCCAGTCACGTTAATCTCTCCTGTCAATCATCCCACACTCCTTTCCTTTGGAGTGTAATAACTCACAATATTAGAGAGAGTGGAGAGCCACGTCGTTAAGGAGCTATTATTTTGGCCTCGTCATCATCAAGTGCTCACGAGTGGACTTATTTTCCTACTGTTGTTTATGGTAGTCAACCACATTATGGCAGGTGACTGATCCATGATGGTAGTCAACCACATTATGGCAGGTGACTGATCCATGATGGTAGTCAACCACATTATGGCAGGTGACTGATCCATGATGGTAGTCAACCACATTATGGCAGGTGACTGATCCATGATGGTAGTCAACCACATTATGGCAGGTGACTGATCCATGATGGTAGTCAACCACATTATGGCAGGTGACTGATCCATGATGGTAGTCAACCACATTATGGCAGGTGACTGATCCATGATGGTAGTCAACCAACCACATTATGCCAGGTGACTGATCCATGACGGGTGACTGATCCATGATGTAGGACTGATCCATGATGTAGGACTGATCCATGACGGGTGACTGATCCATGATGTAGGACTGATCTATGACGGGTGACTGATCCATGATGGTAGTCAACCACATTATGGCAGGTGACTGATCCATGATGGGAGTCAACCACATTATGGCAGGTGACTGATCCATGATGGTAGTCAACCACATTATGGCAGGTGACTGATCCATGATGGTAGTCAACCACATTATGACAGGTGACTGATCCATGATGGTAGTCAACCACATTATGGCAGGTGACTGATCCATGATGGTAGTCAACCACATTATGGCAGGTGACTGATCCATGATGGTAGTCAACCACATTATGGCAGGTGACTGATCCATGATGGTAGTCAACCACATTAAGACAGGTGACTGATCCATGATGGTAGTCAACCACATTATGGCAGGTGACTGATCCATGATGGTAGTCAACCACATTATGGCAGGTGACTGATCCATGATGGTAGTCAACCACATTATGGCAGGTGACTGATCCATGATGGTGACTGATCCATGATGTAGGACTGATCCATGACGGGTGACTGATCAATGATGTAGGACTGATCCATGATGGGTGACTGATCCATGATGTAGGACTGATCCATGACGGGTGACTGATCCATGATGGTAGTCAACCACATTATGACAGGTGACTGATTCATGACATGTGACTGATCCATGACATAGGACTGATCCATGACAGGTGGCTGATCCATGACAGGTGGCTGATCCATGACAGGTGACTGATCCATGTCGTAGGACTGATCCATGACAGGTGACTGATCCATGACGTAGGACTGATCCATGACGTAGGTCTGATCCACGACAGGTGACTGATCCACGCCACTTTCTCCCCCCTTTCCTGCATGCGGCATCAACTCATGTCTTGGCCAAAAGCCATAAAGAAATATCACTACACTTACCAGTTAAAACAAAACACACTGTCTAAAGGACCACATGTGAAGGAGAGGCTGTGGCGTGGAGGTGTCAGGATGGAATAACGACCTCCATCATCGCTCAGGAAGGACAGGAGCCTGATGGATTGTGGGAAGTCATTCATTGCCACACATTCTTCCCCTTGTCCTTGAGAGATTCTGACCTGTTAAAGCAAATTCCCACATAGTGTTAATGTTCAGGGGAGTGGGGGGTTACTGCTACACGCCCTCTGAATGATATGCATTTGAAATATGTATGAATGCGGCATCTCATGCATGTTATCGAAAACACATGTGTTCTAGAAATAGAAACCTTGATCTTGGAATGGAACATGTTCAGCTGTTGCGCTGAGACTCAGTGATATAACCTGAGAATAAACGGTGGCACAAACAAAAACTCTATTGAGAGGTCATAAAGCAAGAGGCTGACCTCGTTAGCATCACCCACGTAGGTATCTTTACATACACTGTATCTGCACGAGTGCGCAAGAGAGTGCCTCCCGCTTCATACTTGCTTTGTTTGTGTCTGAAGCCGGGCATTTGTGGTAACGTCACATTGATGAATTGAGGCCGTTTCAGCTTTGGTAAGATCTTTGGTCAGAGGGCACTAGTATGGACAGAGGTTTTAATAGGAGACGTTTTGAGGTGCTGGAACCTGAAAGCTACCAAGTGGTTCTTCACATTCATATATTCTGGAATAAGCACCTGTGACCAACCGAGAGTCTCTTGTTCACCAAAGGGCTGTTTTAGCCCACCGAGCTCAAGCCTAAATATCGTCTCAGGCTGGTTCTGAACCACCTCTCTTACACCAACCCACATGTTCCAGCGGAAACTGCTCTTTAGAATTGATTAGGATAAGAGAGATACAGTATATTGCCTGTTTCATGCATTTATGGATGTGATGGTGATGGCATGCATGAGAAAGGTGTGTGAGCTCTCAGAAAGCGCTCCTTTCTCCAAAGTAATGCTCCAAGCGGGGCCCGATATGCACAGGGCCACATTAGTTTTAATAGAAATGCCATTTGTCTGGGAGTTCTGCTACATTATTGATGTTCCTACTGTTCACCAAGATCAAGTGCCTCCTAAGGACAATGGGCATATTAAGCATTACATTTTCCAGCGCCATCCCTCAACTCTTCCGCTCACACATTAAAAACGTGATTAATAAAACTGATTTAGATATTTTTTCCAAATCAAACCCCCAATTGGCCGTCAGTGAATAACAAAACTGTGGGAAAGTTGGAGTGTTTGAGCTCTGGTAATACTAATTGTGTCTCGCATGACAGTCATACTTAAGGTTAGCTTTTGTCTGTAAGGATTTAAAGGCCTTCTGGAGGTCTTTAGTCAATTGTCACACTTTTCACAAGGGCGTCCATGTTGTTTATAACTCAGACTAATGAATCAGTGGAGTTGTCATATTTAGAGCAAGGGATATTCTGGGGACTGACTCCCCTCTCCTCCCTTCATGGCAGAAGGCCATCTTAGCAGGCCTGTGATTTGCAAATCCAATCGTTCATTTAACACTTGGAGGAGAGAGAATTTATTTCCAGATGCGGTTGGAGGCCAGGCAGCAAACTGAAAACGTCCCGGCCGTGATGAGATGTTGGCAGAGGCGTTCGACGGCATGGCGACGAAATTAAGTTGTCACCTCATATTCCCTGTGACCAGGGGTGGGCCGTCTGCCTCGACACCAGATTTTTCGTGACCAGGGGTGGGCTTTCCGCCTCGCCACCAGATTCCTCGTGACCAGAGATGGGCCATCCACCTCGCCACCAGATTCCTCGTGACCAGGGGTGGACCGTCCACCTCGCCACCAGATTCCTCGTGACCAGGGGTGGGCCTTCCGCCTCGCCACCAGATTCCTCGTGACCAGAGATGGGCCATGCACCTCGCCACCAGATTCCTCGTGGCCAGGGGTGGGCCGTCCGCCTGGCCACCAGATTCCTCGTGACCAGGGGTGGGCCATCCGCCTCACCGTCAGATTCCTCGTGACCAGGGGTGGGCCATCCGCCTCGCCGTCAGATTCCTCGTGACCAGGGGTGGACCGTCCACCTCACCGCCAGATTCCTTGTGGCCAGGGGTGGGCCGTCCGCCTGGCCACCAGATTCCTTGTGACCAGGGGTGGGCCATCCGCCTCACCGTCAGATTCCTCGTGACCAGGGGTGGGCCATCCGCCTCGCCGTCAGATTCCTCGTGACCAGGGGTGGGCCATCCGCCTCGCCGTCAGATTCCTCGTGGCCAGGGGTGGGCCATCCGCCTCACCGTCAGATTCCTCGTGACCAGGGGTGGGCCATCCGCCTCGCCGTCAGATTCCTCGTGGCCAGGGGTGGGCCATCCGCCTCGCCGTCAGATTCCTCGTGGCCAGGGGTGGGCCATCCGCCTCGCCGTCAGATTCCTCGTGACCAGGGGTGGGCCATCCGCCTCGCCGTCAGATTCCTCGTGACCAGGGGTGGGCCATCCGCCTCGCCGTCAGATTCCTCGTGGCCAGGGGTGGGCCATCCGCCTCGCCGTCAGATTCCTCGTGACCAGGGGTGGGCCATCCGCCTCGCCGTCAGATTCCTCGTGGCCAGGGGTGGGCCATCCGCCTCGCCGTCAGATTCCTCGTGGCCAGGGGTGGGCCATCCGCCTCGCCGTCAGATTCCTCGTGACCAGGGGTGGGCCATCCGCCTCGCCGTCAGATTCCTCGTGACCAGGGGTGGGCCATCCGCCTCGCCGTCAGATTCCTCGTGGCCAGGGGTGGGCCATCCGCCTCGCCGTCAGATAGCCACAGGTTCGAGTGAAGCAGCAAAAAGCCACAGAGTTCATTAATTTCTCTTCTGCCCCCTCCCAAATACAGGCCTCCAAACACTGAAGGAAGCCATTTCTTTTCCCCTATCTTTGTCAAATGCTAATTGCACGCCTGGTTATCCTGGGGAATGAACTATGCGACTTTCAACTCGCTGCACTGATCATTTCCATTGGTTCAAAGACGTGGCTTGAAAGAGGTGCCCATTATTTAATATAGCCAACCGGGGCTCAGTGGCCAATTAGACGAGAAGCGGTTAAACTTTGGACGTACAGAAAACTGAAAGGCAGAGCGAGAGCTTGAAATGGATGATTGATCATAGCACAAAACGTTCAGCCCTTCTGCAGTGTGCCAGGGTAAATGGTGTCTCTGTGATAATGGGTTCATTGAGGGCAGATGCCTTACTAATACACAAATTATGTGATCAGTGTATGAACAGCAAAGCTGTTGTTAAAGTTGGACTTCAGTATGTCTTTGCCCATTATTTTTAAATAAAATCTGGGCCTGTATTCACAAATCATCCTAGAGTACTGCTCTAGAATCAGGTCCCCCTTGTTATTCATTATGACTTAAAAGTCTAAACTGACCCTAGATCAGCTCTCTTACTCTCTATGAATATTGGCCTAGGTTTATAAGAATTCAACAGGATCAGTGGGTGGGCAACTGACAACCTCGCCTTCTATATTATATGTAATTGACCTGATATTGATTAATGGCACAATGCAATATTTATATACGTTTAACTGCACCACTCAATCCATGCAATATTTCATATCAGTGAGGTATTTTCTCAAGTGAATTGGATGCTCTACTGATATATACTATGACCCTATTATGAACATCTACCTATCTTAGTTACCTGTCAAGTGGGTGTCTTGAAGACAATTATAAATGGTGCTGTGTGAAAGCCCAGTCAGCTTGGGTATTGACTGAACAAGTGCATCCCAAATGGTACCCTATTTACTATACATAGTGCACTATATTTGACCACGGCTCATAAGGTGTATACAGAATATGAACATAGTTTGCTTTGTAGGGAATAGGGTGCCATTTGAGACGGGCCCCATGTAACATAAGCTTCTCTGGAGGTCGTCTCAGGGAAGAAGCAAGTCGCACAGAGGGTCAATGAGCTGCCTCTGCCCTCTGGGAGAAATCAGAATGTCAAACTCTGCTCCGCTGCACGTCAGAGGAAGGATCAGGCACACACCATCAGAGATGGAGGGAGGATCTCCATGGAATTTCCTTGATTCCTCACGTCCTCGTCTCCCCTCTCCTCGCGCCTTCCTCAAAATGCATTGAAGGAGTAGATTGGGGAAGTACCTTGGAACCTCCTCCAATGCGTTTTGAGAAGGAGGCGAGGAGAGGACGCAAGGAATCAAGGAAAAAACATATTCTCACAGTGAAAAAATTAGAAGCTGTGTAACCAAAAACCCCAAAAAGTTGCAGCGATGAGACAAGATCGTAATCACGAAATTGGGGAGAAAATAAAAAATAAAAAATAATAATCCCAGTGCTGTATTAGTGAAGTTATGGCACCACTAAGGATGGTAAAGGGCAGATTCATAGGCTGTTCCTCTCTCAGGCACAGATCAACTGTATAATTGTGACAAGCCCTCTCCATCTGCTATATGTGTCACTTTATTAAGACTGAGATCTACTGTACTGCCATGGGGCTTGGTGTCACTTTATTAAGGCTGAGATCTACTGTACTGCCATGGGGCTTGGTGTCACTTTATTAAGGCTGAGATCTACTGTACTGCCATGGGGCTTGGTGTCACTTTATTAAGGCTGAGATCTACTGTACTGCCATGGGGCTTGGTGTCACTTTATTAAGACTGAGATCTACTGTACTGCCATGGGGCTTGGTGTCACTTTATTAAGGCTGAGATCTACTGTACTGCCATGGGGCTTGGTGTCACTTTATTAAGGCTGAGATCTACTGTACTGCCATGGGGCTTGGTGTCACTTTATTAAGACTGAGATCTGCTGTACTGCCATGGGGCTTGGTGTCACTTTATTAAGGCTGAGATCTACTGTACTGCCATGGGGCTTGGTGTCACTTTATTAAGACTGAGATCTGCTGTACTGCCATGGGGCTTGGTGTCACTTTATTAAGGCTGAGATCTATTGTACTGCCATGGGGCTTGGTGTCACTTTAAGGCTGAGATCTACTGTACTGCAATGGGGCTTGGTGTCACTTTATTAAGACTGAGATCTACTGTACTGCCATGGGGGCTTGGTGTCACTTTATTAAGGCTGAGATCTACTGTACTGCCATGGGGCTTGGTGTCACTTTATTAAGGCTGAGATCTACTGTACTGCCATGGGGCTTGGTGTCACTTTATTAAGGCTGAGATCTACTGTACTGCCATGGGGCTTGGTGTCACTTTAAGGCTGAGATCTTCTGTACTGCCATGGGGCTTGGTGTCACTTTATTAAGACTGAGATCTACTGTACTGCCATGGGGGCTTGGTGTCACTTTATTAAGGCTGAGATCTACTGTACTGCCATGGGGCTTGGTGTCACTTTATTAAGGCTGAGATCTGCTGTACTGCCATGGGGCTTGGTGCCACTTTAAGGCTGAGATCTTCTGTACTGCCATGGGGCTTGGTGTCACTTTATTAAGACTGAGATCTACTGTACTGCCATGGGGCTTGGTGTCACTTTAAGGCTGAGATCTACTGTACTGCCATGGGGCTAGGTGTCACTTTATTAAGGCTGAGATCTACTGTACTGCCATGGGGCTTGGTGTCACTTTATTAAGACTGAGATCTACTGTACTGCCATGGGGCTAGGTGTCACTTTATTAAGACTGAGATCTGCTGTACTGCCATGGGGCTTGGTGTCACTTTATTAAAGCTGAGATCTACTGTACTGCCATGGGGCTTGGTGTCACTTTATTAAGGCTGAGATCTACTGTACTGCCATGGGGGCTTGGTGTCACTTTATTAAGGCTGAGATCTACTGTACTGCCATGGGGCTTGGTGTCACTTTATTAAGGCTGAGATCTACTGTACTGCCATGGGGCTTGGTGTCACTTTAAGGCTGAGATCTACTGTACTGCCATGGGGCTAGGTGTCACTTTATTAAGGCTGAGATCTACTGTACTGCCATGGGGCTTGGTGTCACTTTATTAAGACTGAGATCTACTGTACTGCCATGGGGCTTGGTGTCACTTTATTAAGGCTGAGATCTACTGTACTGCCATGGGGGCTTGGTGTCACTTTATTAAGACTGAGAGCTGACACCAACTGTTGAGAAGACCCTTCATGGTTGGCTAGTTTTCCCCTCTAGTAGTAGTAGTAACATTTATTTACATTATTCTTGAAAAGTACTGTCCTTTCCCTGTCAGTGTCAGATTTGGAAAAAGCCTGGATCAAAGCTTTTAATGTGCTTCCCAGTGTCACACATCTCGATAGGACAGGGCAGTATGGACCAGTTATTTTGACTCCCCAAGGGTTAGGGAATCCAGCCTGGAGAATGCACAGTATAGACCAGTTATTTTGACTACCCAAGGGTTAGGGAATCCAACCTAGAGAACATACAGTATAGACCAGTTATTTTGATTACCCAGGGGTTAGGGAATCCATCCTGGAGAATGTATAGACCAGTTATTGTGACTACCCAGGGGTTAGGGAATCCATCCTGGAGAATGTATAGACCAGTTATTGTGACTACCCAGGGGTTAGGGAATCCATCCTGGAGAATATACAGTATAACAGTAGCAGCACTAACCCTGGCTGTCTCTTCTCCTCTATACGGTCCAGTGATCCAGGCCAGGTAGATACCCCACCCTCGCTATTAAGAATCCTCCATTTGGAGCACACCCCTGGGGCCCCCACCTCTCCTCCTCGACCCCTCTTGACCCTGACAGGAAGAGTCCCGCTCGGGTGCGTTTTGTGTTTCACCGATCACAATCAGGAGCTCCGGTACGGAGTCAGTCTGAGCCACAGCGTTTTGCAGGACAGAAGCCTTATCTGTGTCAGGGACGATATATCTATGTTCGCGCTGCCTGTGATGAGTAGCTTTGTTCCTCAAAGTCAGCCCCCATGTTCTTTCGACAGATGTGTGAACATCATACATTGAGGTTCTAGCCGGCTCATTAGAGGGAGAGGACTGTGGCCCGCGGCCAAGTTTGGCATTTCATCATCCAAGGTGAAATCAAAGTTTGATATTTCTAACTTTTGTGTGAAAGTAGGACAAAGGACAGTCAGATAGGTTTTTAATCGTTTTCTTACCTAGCGAGATTCAATCCAACGGTTTCTTACCTATGGAGAATCAATCTACCGTTTTATTACCTAGGGAGAATCAAACAACCGTTTGGGTGTCCTAGTTTGTCATGTTGGCACATTGCTAATGTTAGCCTCCCTGGGCAAGGTGGGACGTTTGCGTCCCACCTAGTCAACAGCCAGTGGAATCGCGTGGCGCGAAATACAAATACCTCAAAAATGCTATAACTTCAATTTCTCAAACATATGACTATTTTACACCATTTTAAAGACAAGACTCTCGTTAATCTAACCACATTGTCCGATTTCAAAAAGGCTTTACAGCGAAAGCAAAACATTAGATTATGTCAGGAGAGTACCCTGCCAAAAATAATCACACAGCCATTTTCAAAGCAAGCATATATGTCACAAAAACCAAAACCACAGCTAAATGCAGCACTAACCTTTGATGATCTTCATCAGATGACACTCCTAGGACATTATGTTATACAATACATGCATGTTTTGTTCAATGAAGTTCATATTTATATCAAAAACCAGCTTTTTACATTAGCATGTGATGTTCAGAACTAGCATACCCACCGCAAACTTCCGGTGAATTTACTAAATTACTCACGATTAACGTTCACAAAATACATAAATTATTTTAAGAATTATAGATACAGAACTCCTTTATGCAATCACGGTCTCAGATTTTGAAATAGCTTTTCGGCGAAAGCACATTTTGCAATATTCTGAGTAGATAGCCCGGCCATCACGGCTAGCTAATTTGACACCCACCAAGTTTGGCCCTCACCAAACTCAGATTTACTATAAAAAAAAATTGATTACCTTTGCTGTTCTTCGTCAGAATGCACTCCCAGGACTTCTACTTCAACAACAAATGTTGTTTTGGTTCCAAATAATCCATAGTTACATTCAAATACCTCCGTTTTGTTCGTGCATTCAAGTCACTATCCGAAGGGTGACGCGTGAGCGCATTTCGTGACAAAAAATTCAAAATATTCCATTATCGTACTTCGAAGCATGTCAAACGCTGTTTAAAATCAATTTTTATGCTATTTTTCTCGTAAAATAGCGATAATATTCCAACCGGGCGACGTTGTATTCATTCAAAGACTGAAAGAAAAACATGGAGTCGTCTCGTGGACACACATCTCCAGTGTCATTGTTCCCAGCCTGACCACTCACAAAAACTCCTGCTGTTTTTTGCCCAGAAACTGCAGAGACGTCATTCCACTTTCTGGCGCCTTCTGAGAGCCAATGGAAGCCTTAGAAAATGTCACGTTACAGCAGAGATGCTGTATTTTTGATAGAGATGCTACAGAAGGAGAACAAATTGTCAGACAGGGCACTTCCTGTATGGAATCTTCTCAGGTTTTGGCCTGCCATATGAGTTCTGTTATACTCACAGACCCCATTCAAACAGTTTTAGAAACTTTAGAGTGTTTTCTATCCAAATCTACTAATTATATGCATATTCTTGTTTCTGGGCAAGAGTAGTACCCAGTTTAAATCGGGTATGTTTTCTATCCGGCCGTGCAAATACTGCCCCCTAGCCCCAACAGGAATGTTAGCATCCAATTGGTTTTCCTTATTTCACTATGCTTCTACAGAAACATCCCTAAATAGCTGACACATAAAGATTTTGGAATAGAACTGTTTTACTAACTATTTTAAGTTCAGAGTTGGTTTTCATACTCACATAGTCACATTCCATGGTGCTTGAAGTGGAGGCAGCGATTTTAAGCGGCCCAGAATGCATTTGTAGTCTACTTGTATGCTGCTTTATCCCCTTGCTTTAGCTACTGTCATGGAGTTCGCTAAATATTTTCATAAAGAAACTGATGAAACACACAGGTGCAAAATCAAGGTGACTTACAAAGATGTGGAGGACCAAGAGCAAGATAGGGAGTGCTGTGACGTAGTGGCCACAACTAAAGAATCATAGTGGAATCTGAAAAAACACGTATCCGGAAAGCATGATGGTGTACTTACTATGTGCATATGCTAGCAGAAAGGAATGAGGTGGGTAGCTAGCTAAGTGTGTTATTGTAACAAAGTGTTTATAAACAAAAAAATCTGACCTCTTAAAGGTTATATTATCTATACAATAGGCTATAATTGAATTTGGCCCAATAGGCCTGCCAAATTGCCTATTTTTCAACTCATACTCTGGTTCTGAGAATAATACAGTACTGTACTGCGACTTGATTAGGTCGATGTTTAACATACCTTGTGTTCAGCAATCAAACTTCCCTACCCATAGTTTTTATGTTTCAACTCAAGCTTGGACACTTCTCAATTATGACATACAAAACTCAACACCAATTTATATTGATCAGAAAACCATTTGTTAGTCACTGCTCCATCTGTGCGTCAGAGGTGGCATTTGACATGTCCATGAGTCCTAATGATTTGGCCCCCGGTATACTTTCCTGGAAATTTGGAGAACCCATTGTGAAGTTCCATGTCAAAACTATCAGAACCGTGATTTATTTTTCCTGTGTCCTTGATACAATGTCATTCACACGTAGCGGTGGCTAGAGGGCGCTGCCCTTGCTGTCACAGAATATATTATGTTTAGGTAAGACCCAGATGCAGACTGTGTCGAAGTAACAAAAGTTTATTACAACAACAGGGGCAGGCAAACGACAGGTCAGGGCAGGCAGAACGGTCAAAACCAGGAAGGACTAGAAAACAGGAGCAAGAAACAGGCAGGAAGCAGGAGACAAAGGGCTGTGAGACAGAGGTTTAACTCTGGACACTTGAAAGGTAGGATGTATACGAAGGGTATGGGGCAACAGAAGACGAACATCAGAGGGGCTAATGATTTTGGTCATGGGAAATGGGCCGATTAACCGGGGGGAGAGTTTGCTGGATTCCACCCGTAAGAGCAGATCCCGGATGGACAGCCATACCTTCTGCCCGAGACTATACCCGGGGAGCCGGGGTCCGGGGACGATCCGCTTGTCGTCAATACCTGGAGGTGGTCTTGAGGAGGGACGACCGGGCTCTCCTCCAGGTACGAAAACAACGGAGAACAAACATCTGGGCTAGATCTGGGCAAGATATGCCGACATCTTCTTCCTGCTCAGGGAAGAGCGGGGGCTGATACCCCAGGGAACACTCAAAAGGTGATAGGCCCGTGGCAGAGCAGGGAAGGGTGTTGTGGGCGTATTCGACCCACACAAGCTGCTGGCTCCAGGTGGTGGGGTTGGCTGAGACCAGGCAGCACAGAGTAAATCAAATCAAATGTCTTTAGTCACTTGCTCCGAATACAACAGGTGTAGACCTTACAGTGAAATGCTTACTTACGAGCCCCTAACCAACAATGCAGTACAAATAAGAAAAATAAATAAAACTAACAAGTAATTAAAGAACTGCAGTAAAATAACAATAGCGAGACTATATACAGGGGGGTACCGATACAGAGTCAATGTGCGGGGGCACCAAGACCTGTTCCACTACAGCCCCGTTGATGAAAATGGGGGCGTCCTCGGTCCTCTTTTTCCTGTAGTCCACTATCATCTCCTTTGTCTTGATCATGTTGAGGGAGAGGTTGTTGTCCTGGCACCACACGGCCAGGTCTCTGACCTCCTCCATATAGACTGTCTCGTCGTTGTTGGTGATTAGGCTTCTGCAAACTTAATGAGGGTGTTGGAGTCGTGCCTGGCCGTGCAGTCATGAGTGAACAGGGAGTACAGGAGGCGACTGAGCACGCACCCCTGGGGAGCTCCAGTGTTGAGGAGCAGCGTGGCAGATGTGTTGCTACCTACCCTCACCACCTGGGGGCGGCCCGTCAGGAAGTCCAGGATCCAGTTGCAGAGGGAGGTGTTTAATTTAGTTTAGCCTGGTCTTTTAGTGGATAGGTGGAGACGAATATGACCAGTAGTCCCGCAATACAGGCAACTCTTAGTGTGAAGCCTGTATAGACGTTCAGCTGGAGACAGCCTATCTCTGCCTAGTTGCATGCGCTCGGGAAGAGGTGAATCGTCAGTCTTCGGAGGCTCTCGTAGAAACTCGGGTAGCCTCGGGTTCTCTCGGCAACGGAGCCGTCGGGGACTTCCAGGATACCTCGGAGGCGAGGTGGAATCAACTTTCTTCTCCTTCCTTCGGCGATGAGCGAGTCGAGATCCATCGGTAGTTCCCAGGCTGCAAACAGAGAAAACAGGTATAAATACACAGGGGATAATGGGGACGATGGGCGACACCTGGAGGGGGGTGGAGACAATCACAAAGACAGGTGAAACAGATCAGGGTGTGACAGAAGAGGCCATTGTATAGATTCAAGATGGGCTCTTTAGCATATCTATAAAAAAAATCACAAGTGCAATACATCAAAATAAAAGCTTAACTTGTTGTTAATCCAGCCGCCGTGTCAGATTTCAAAAAGGCTTTACTACAAAAACAAACCATGCGATTATCTGAGGACAGCGCCCAGTACACAAATGCATAACACATCATTTTCAACCAGGGAGTTGCGACACGAAAGTCAGAAATAGCGCTATAATATATGCCTTACCTTTGAAGATCTTCTTCTGTTGGCACTCCAAAAGGTCCCAGTTACATTACAAATGGTCCTTTTGTTCGATAATGTCCTTCTTTATATCAATAAAAACTCACCTACAAACCAAAAAAAAATAACTAAACAACAAACCCCCCCCCAAAAAAACACAACACAAAGGGAGGGTAGGGTGGGTGACCAATGTCTATGGCGGCGGCTCTGGTTCCTGGCGTAGTACCCCCACCGCCCGCTGATCCCCCCGCTTCTGTATGTCCGGAGGAACCAGACCATGGATCATCGCCGGAGGCTTCGGACCACCAACCGCCGCTGAAGACTCTGGGCTAAAGGCCGCCGCTGAAGACTCTGGGCTGCAGACCGTCGTTGAAGACTCTGGGCTGCGGACCGCCGCTGAAGGCTACGGACTGGGGAGCGTCGCTGGAGGCTCCGGACTGGGGAGCGTCGCTGGAGGCTCCGGACTGGGGAGCGTCGCTGGAGGCTCCAGACTGGGGAGCGTCGCTGGAGGCTCCGGGCTGAGGAGCGTCGCTGGAGGCTCCGGGCTGAGGAGCGTCGCTGGAGGCTCCGGGCTGAGGAGCGTCGCTGGTGGCCTGATGCGTGGGACTGGCATAGGAGGTGCCAGACTAGTAACACGCACCTCAGGGCTAGTGCGGGGAGCAGGGACAGGACACCCCATCTCCTCCTTCGGACAGCGATACTCCCCAGCCTGCCTCCAGGGTCCTTTCCCATCCAGGATTTCTTCCCACGTCCACGACTCCCGCTGCTCCATTCCACACTGCTTGGTCCTTTGTTGGTGGGGGATTCTGTCAGGGCTTTCAGACGGATCGGACCAATACGCAGCATGATCGTAGTTCCACATCTTTTATTCAATCGTGAAACTCATGCAATAAACAATAAACTTGAAATACAAAAAACAAGAAAGCCGTGACGCAGAGCAGGCATACACTACTCACAAAATTAATCACCCACAAAACACCAGTGGGACAAACATCAACTTAAATATGGCCTCCAATTAGAGACAACGACAACCGGCTGACTCTAATTGGAGGTCATGTCAAACAAAAACTAACCTAGAAATACAAAACTAGAAACTAAACATAGAAATACAAAAACTGACAAACACCCCCTGTCACGCCCTGACCAACTCTACCATAGAAAATAACAACTTACTATGGTCAGGACGTGACATGATTTTTGCTCTGACATGCACTGTCAACTCTGGGACCTTATATAGACAGGTGTGTGCCTTTCCAAATCATGTCCAATCAATTGAATTTACCACAGGTGGACTCCAATCAAGATGTAGAAACTTCTCAAGGATGATCAATGGAAACAGGATGCACCTGATTTCAATTTCAAGTCTCATAGCAAAGGGTCTGAAAAATGTGATATTTCAGGGAGTTTTTCTCCATAAAATTTCAAACATTTCTAAAAACCTGTTTTCACTTTGTCATAACGTGTGTAGATTGATGGAAAAAAAAATATTGAATACATTTTAGAATAAGGCTGTAAGGAAACAAAATGTTGAAAAAGGGAAGGGGTCTGAATCCTTCCCGAATGCACTGTAAGTGGGAGTAGAATCTGTGTTTGTCCCAAATGGACCCTATGGGCCCTGGCCAAAAGTAGTGCACTATATAGGGAATAGGGCACCATTTGGGAGGTAGGCTGTGTTGTGTCGGCAAGACTAAATACATGTTATTCTCTAATTCTCAACAAAACATTTTAGATGGACTACATTTTCATTCATTGGATGGTTCTCTCATCGATCGGGTTCCCACCTATAAACATGTGGGCATTTGAATTGACAAAGATTTGATGTTTAAAAAACATATTGATGAATTTGTTAAAAAGCTAAGATTTAAAGTGGGCTTCTTTTTTAGAAATAGATATTGCCTCTCTCTAAATAGCAGGAAGCAGATTGTACAGTCAGCTTTCCTGACAGTTCTTGACTATGGTGACACCATTTAAACCTTTGGATGCCGTCTACAATGGCGCCCTTCGTTTTATCACAGGTAACAGTTTTAATACTCACCGCTGCGCCCTTATCAAAAGGTTGGCTGGTCCTCATTAAAGTCTGACTTTGTTGTTAAAGTATAAAACATGAGATGCCAAACCCATTCACAGGGTTGGTTAACTCTTGAGGTTCCTCGGGTCTCCACGGAAGTAGATATATCTGGGGTGTTTTATTTTGGGGGGGGAATCACTTACAAAATTCATTACATTTGGATTGCCTGGTGCCACTAGGGCAGTTTAAAATCCTGATGATAAATGTGTTCACCGAGGTGTGCAATTGTTTTGATTGATTGACTTTAATAACTTGTTTATGATGCCTGTGATGTTTGTGATGTTCTAATGTAATGTACCTGTTATTGTATCTTGTAGTTTTATATTTTCTTTTACGTCCTCAGGGCACCATTGGAAATGAGACTCTGGTCTCGATTGGGCTCCCCTGAAATGTAAAATAAGAGTTAATAACATGGGGAGAAATAGATAAAGGTGTAAAAAGGAAGAAAGAGGTGTTTATGGGAACAGCCAAGCAGACATGCAGGAGCCTACATGGACCTGGGAGGAGGTCACTACTAATCCTCTCCCTTTAATACAGTTCAGGATAACTTTCATGAAATGTACAACTTGTAGTGTATTTGAGGTTTAAAAAGGCTTCTGAAGTCTGTAATTTCCACTTTGAAATTCCAGACTTGATTTTCCCTTACGAAAAATGTATTAACCCCTACAAAAATGTCCATTAATTATAATCTACATAATAATTCACATTACCTGTTAATGGAAGGATTATTTTCCTCCTTTAGCAAACTGGCTCGAACTGCGGTCTTGAGGCACTAACATAGTGCCATAAACATTTATTGGCAAGCTCAAGGGCCCCTTAGGCATTAGAGCGTGCCACCTTTAAATTACAAGCTCGATTCATTCAACCCACTGATACCATTGTTGGCCCACAATACTTTATATTGATTTTATATTACAATCAGAAGACAGAGAAACAGGAGGTGTCTGGGTGATTGACAGGTTAGAATCATCAGCGGCTCATCCTCTAAATTGTTGAAGGGAGGAGAGACACAATTGTTTTGGCTCAGAAAGAGACATGGGTCAAGTGAAGAGGCACTTTGGAGAGCAACAATAATGGCCGCCCCATTGTAAATGGGCCTTACACAAAGTGTAGGAAACCGCCAAGACGGTCGGTCCCGCCCCATAGGGCGGGTGGCAGATTTTTTGAGCCAGCCCCCCTGGCGTCCACTACCACTCAGTATTGCTACTGCTCTGAGTCTAGCGCTGAGTGACCTTTTTGCTCTTCCCACCCCTCTGAATAGGTTCCCAGGGGGCAATGTTTTTGTGGAGCACTATTGAGCGAAGTCAGAACGATAAAGTAGCATTCAGAAAATACAAGCAGTGGGGGAAATCTCTGGGCTTGAGAGAGGTTCTCTCGCTCGGTGGGCCCAAGAGGTACATTTTTCTCCCACTGCACTGTGACTCAATCAATAACAAATTATTTGCTTGATCATTTTGAGAGATTTCTGGGAGAAATGTACTTCAGATGTTTTTCTGTGTGAAGCCAGCACACACGGACTTTAATTGAGGATGCTTTTTGACCTTTGGACTTTGACTGAAAATCAGGGGTAAAAAAACTCAGACGCCTACCTCATGTCCTGTTAGTTTGCAAGGCAGCTGACCACACATGTATAAAGCTTGTCCTCGCAAAAATACACATGCCCTTCAACAGTCTTTGGTGTAGGAGGGGAGGGGACTGGAGGAGAAGAACAATTTGTTCATTTACAGACAGGCAGAATAGAAAACTGACAAATAATACTTGATTGATTGATCGTACAGTTTAAAAAGTACAAAGAAATCCCACAGGATAACACATGAAACTGTTAAATGTGGTTATTTCCAATGTGGTGAAGCTTAACAACAGCACAGCTCATTGTTCTGTACCACCATCTTCCTTAAAGCAACAATCATGGACCTGGAGAAATGTAACCACTCTCAAATTCATAGACAGAGCTATGGATGCAAGGACTAACCACATCAACATTATAGTTGTAACCATGTTTTGAGGCTATATAGTGTTTGTTGACATTTACTATTATGTAAAGAAGAATTTGTTCTTAACTGACTTGCCTAGTAAAATAAGGTTAAATAAAATAAAATAAAAAAGACTGTTTACAAACATTGAAATACAACATGCTTATATTTTGGGTTCTGTTAACACTGTTAAACTCGAGACATTTAGAAGTTACATTCTTCAACAGTTGATGCCAAAATATCATTCATTTATGAGTTCCAAAAATGGATGTAGCAACTGCTGATTGCCCCTTTAAGAGTTCCTTTTCTTGACACATTCTGACTTGCGATCAGCACCATGGCTCCTGTCCCTGTAGTAGAATGACTAGAAAGCATCTGGATGAAGCATTACTCCCAACTGATAACACACTAATTCATTTGATGCACTTCCACAGGAGTTGAGGTGAATGAGGAAACCAGATAGATGGGTCCAGAGCAGTACTGTCAGGCACTGCGGGCTAGGGCCATTTTAACAGCCTGATTCCAATGTTGCTCGAGCCGTGAGAGATTGACCCTCTTGGCCACGCCTGACATTAGCGAAGCGCACCGTTTCCATTAATTCCAAGCCTTGTTGGACAAAAAATATTCTACAGCGTGTGAGAGAATTTATCTAACCAGATGCGTGCCAGCTACTAATGCTTCTTGGCATACAGTGGGGCAAAAAAGTATTTAGTCAGCCACCAATTGTGCAAGTTCTCCCACTTAAAAAGATGAGAGAGGCCTGTAATTTTCATCATACACTTCAACTATGACAGACAAAATGAGAAAAAAAAATCCAGAAAATCACATTGTAGGATTTTTAATGAATTTATTTGCAAATTATGGTGGAAAATAAGTATTTGGTCAATAACAAAAGTTTATCTCAATACTTTGTTATATACCCTTTGTTGGCAATGACACAGGTCAAAAGTTTTCTGTAAGTCTTCACAAGGTTTTCACACACTGTTGCTGGTATTTTGGCCCATTCCTCCATGCAGATCTCCTCTAGAGCAGTGATGTTTTGGGGCTGTCGCTGGGCAACACGGACTTTCAACTCCCTCCAAAGATTTTCTGTGGGGTTGAGATCTGGAGACTGGCTAGGCCACTCCAGGACCTTGAAATGCTTCTTACGAAGCCACTCCTTCGTTGCCCGGGGGGTGTGTTTGGGATCATTGTCATGCTGAAAGACCCAGCCACGTTTCACCTTCAATGCCCTTGCTGATGGAAGGAGGTTTTCACTCAAAATCTCACGATACATGGCCCCATTCATTCTTTCCTTTACACGGATCAGTCGTCCTGGTCCCTTTGCAGAAAAGCAGCCCCAAAACATGATGTTTCCACCCCCATGCTTCACAGTAGGTATGGTGTTCTTTGGATGCAACTCAGCATTCTTTGTCCTCCAAACACGACGAGTTGAGTTTTTACCAAAAAGTTATATTTTGCTTTCATCTGACCATATGACATTCTCCCAATCCTCTTCTGGATCATCCAAATGCTCTCTAGCAAACTTCAGACGGGCCTGGACATGTACTGGCTTAATCAGGGGGACACGTCTGGCACTGCAGGATTTGAGTCCCTGGCGGCGTAGTGTGTTACTGATGGTAGGCTTTGTTACTTTGGTCCCAGCTCTCTGCAGGTCATTCACTAGGTCCCCCCGTGTGGTTCTGGGATTTTGCTCACCGTTCTTGTGATCATTTTGACCCCACGGGGTGAGATCTTGCGTGGAGCCCCAGATCGAGGGAGATTATCAGTGGTCTTGTATGTCTTCCATTTCCTAATAATTGCTCCTACAGTTGATTTCTTCAAACCAAGCTGCATACCTATTGCAGATTCAGTCTTCCCAGCCTGGTGCAGGTCTACAATTTTGTTTCTGGTGTCCTTTGACAGCTCTTTGGTCTTGGCCATAGTGGAGTTTGGAGTGTGACTGTTTGAGGTTGTGGACAGGTGTCTTTTATACTGATAACACGTTCAAACAGGTGCCATTAATACAGGTAACGAGTGGAGGACAGAGGAGCCCCTTAAAGAAGAAGTTACAGGTCTGTGAGAGCCAGAAATCCTGCTTGTTTGTAGGTGACCAAATACTTATTTTCCACAATAATTTGCAAATAAATTCATTAAAAATCCTACAATGTGATTTTCTGGAAACATTTTTCTGATTTTGTCTGTCATAGTTGACATGTACCTATGATGAAAATTACAGGCCTCTCTCATCTTTTTAAGTGGGAGAACTTGCACAATTGGTGGCTGACTAAATACTTTTTTGCCCCACTGTATGCTGTTTCTTAAGGCTACGTCCCAAATGGCATAGGGCTCTGGTCAAAAGTAGTACACTACACAGGGAATAGGGTGCCATTTTGGATGCATTCACTGGTGCTCCTCAGAGTAATTATCAAAAGGAAGTGTTTTTAAATAGACATGAGGCTGAACCACAGGGCTTTTTAATCCTCCACCTCCCTCTTGTAGGTGAGCCATGATGATACGCTGTCCTTTAACCCTGGCAGCCTGTTTTGGCGGCTGGGAGTGAGATGGGATAGCTGGGAAAGGTATGATAAGGAATTTAAAGTGAATTTGAGACGATCACAGTACACCCCCACAAATATGGCAGAGAGCAATGAAAGAAACGTTTCGAGAAGGGCACCTTTTTATAATGATATTTACCATAGTGTCTCTTGTACTAACTCATCACTGGTGTAAGCCTATTTCAGCCATGTTGGACTTTAGTGTAATGTCTCCAGTTTACCCTGTTCCCCCGGTAACCCGGTCTTTGGTTGCTGTGGTGATCCATCAGATCAGACCGCCCCTGTCAGAGGTAGCTCCTTTTTTTGGATCCTTCTTCAGGAACTGGGCAAACTCTCTCTCTCGCTCTCTCTCTCTCTCTGAGGAGATGAAACTTTTGAGTTTTCTCTAGGGAAAGTCTGTTGGAAGTCCTGCTGTAGTAAGCTGAACGTGTCAGTCAGACTTTAGTTGAAGGACACAAAAGGATATTTTTCCCTTCAGCCACCCAGAAATATACGTTTTCGCTGCTGTAGTCAGCTAGCCTCTGCCGAAAGGAAAAGAGAGCCTCCGAGGCAACTTCCACTATTGGACGTTAACAAGGCGACACTCCGTCTTAACCCCTCCTCCACATTTACTGGATTGGTCGAAACAGCGCAGAAGAGAACCTCCCCCTACAGGTTGTTTCTTCTTGTCAAGACCAGTATGTAGGGCATCTAGTTTCAGGTGTTTCTTCTTGTCAAGACCAGTATGTAGGGCATCTAGTTTCAGGTGTTTCTTCTTGTCAAGACCAGTATGTAGGGCATCTAGTTTCAGGTGTTTCTTCTTGTCAAGACCAGTATGTAGGGCATCTAGTTTCAGGTGTTTCTTATACGCCTGCTACGTTAGGTTAGTAGTGGAAAAACAGCACTGAAGACAACACAGGCTTCAAATGTAATCTGTCACACAGATAGAATTTCAAAGACCGCTGTCTATTTATCTTCACTGCTTTTTCCATGGCCGTCTTTCTGCAATTCATTTATATCTTATTTCAAGCAATACTCTGTTTCCTCTCAAAATAGCATTGCTTTACATGACCAGTTTATGGAGTAAAAAAACATGGTAACACTTTGCCTTAAAACCTGTTGAGGACAGACGTTCCGCTAGTGGAACGCCTCACCAATATCCAATGGTAGAGCGTGGCGCGAAACACAAAACCTCAAAAATGCTATAATTTCAGTTTTTGAAACATACGACTATTTTACACCATTTTAAAGACAAGACTCTCGTTAACCTGTTTGGGATAGGGGGCAGTATTTTCACGGCCGGATAAAAAAACGTACCCGATTTAATCTGGTTACTACTCCTGCCCAGAAACTAGAATATGCATATAATTAGTATATTTGGATAAAAAACACTAAAGTTTCTAAAACTGTTTGAATGGTGTCTGTGAGTATAACAGAACTCATATGGCAGGCCAAAACCTGAGAATATTCCATACAGGAAGTGCCCTGTCTGACAATTTGTCGTCCTTCTGTAGCATCTCTATCGAAAATACAGCATCTGTGCTGTAACGTGACATTTTCTAAGGCTTCCATTGGCTCTCAGAAGGCGCCAGAAAGTGTAATGGGGTGTCTGCAGTCTCTGGGCGAAAAACAGCAGGAGTTTTTGTGAGTGGTCAGGCTGGGAACAGTGACACTGGAGATGCGCATCCACGAGACTACTCCATTTTTTTCTTTCAGCCTTTAAAAGAATACAACGTCGCCCGGTTGGAATATTATCGCTATTTTACGAGAAAAATGCATAAAAATTGATTTTAAACAGTGTTTGACATGCTTCTAAGTGCGGTAATGGAATATTTAGAATTTTTTTGTCACGAAATGCGCTCGCGCGTCACCCTTCGGATTGTGACCTGAACGCACGAACAAAACGGAGGTATTTGAATATAACTATGGATTATTTGGAACCAAAACAACATTTGTTGTTGAAGTAGAAGTCCTGGGAGTGCATTCTGATGAAGAACAGCAAAGGTAATACAATTTTTCTAATAGTAAATCTGAGTTTGGTGCGGGCCAAAGTTGGTGGGTGTCAAATTAGCTAGCCTGTGATGGCCGGGCTATGTACTCAGAATATTGCAAAATGTGCTTTCGCCGAAAAGCTATTTTAAAATCTGACACCGCGATTGCATAAAGGAGTTCTGTATCTATAATTCTTAAAATAATTGTTATGTTTTTTGTAAACGTTTATCGTGAGTAATTTAGTAAATTCACCGGAAGTTTGCGGTGGGTATGCTAGTTCTGAACATCACATGCTAATGTAAAAAGCTGTTTTTTGATATAAATATGAACTTGATTGAACAAAACATGCATGTATTGTATAACATAATGTCCTAGGGGTGTCATGTGATGAAGATCATCAAAGGTTAGTGCTGCATTTAGCTGTGGTTTTGGTTTTTGTGACATATTTGCTTGCTTTGAAAATGGCTGTGTGATTATTTTTGGCAGGGTACTCTCCTGACATACTCTAATGTTATGCTTTCGCTGTAAAGCCTTTTTGTAATCGGACAATGTGGTTAGATTAACAAGAGTCTTGTCTTTAAAATGGTGTAAAATAGTCATATGTTTGAGAAATTGAAGTTATAGCATTTTTGAGGTATTTGTATTTCGCGCCACGCTCTACCATTGGATATTGGTGATGCGTTCCGCTAGCGGAACGTCTGTCCCTAACAGGTATCTAACTACACTGTCCGATTTCAAAAAGGCTTTACAGCGAAAGCAAAACATTAGATTATGTTAGGAGAGTACACAGCCAAAAATAATCACACAGCCATTTTCAAAGCAAGCATATATGTCACATAAACCCAAAACACAGCTAAATGAAGCACTAACCTTTGATGATCTTCATCATATGACACTCCTAGGACATTATGTTATACAATACATGCATGTTTTGTTCAATCAAGTTCATATTTATATCAAAAAACAGCTTTTTACATTAGCATGTGATGTTCAGAACATGCATTCCCACCCAAAACTTCCGGTGATTTTACTAAATTACTCATCATAAACGTTGACAAAATACATAACAATTATTTTAAGAATTATAGATACAGAACTCCTTTATGCAATCGCGGTGTCAGATTTTAAAATAGCTTTTCGGCGAAAGCACATTTTGCAATATTCTGAGTATATAGCTCAGCTATCACGGCTAGCTATTTTGACACCCGCCAAGTTCGGGGCTCACTAAACTCAGAATTACTATTAGAAAAATTGTATTACCTTTGCTGATCTTCGTCAGAATGCACTCCCAGGACTTCTACTTCAACAACAAATGTTGTTTTTGTTCCAAATAATCCATAGTTATGTCCAAATACCTCCGTTTTGTTCGTGTGTTCAGGTCACTATCCAAAGGGTAACGCGCGAGCACATTTCGAGACAAAAAAATTCAAAATGTTCCTTTACCGTACTTAGAAGCATGTCAAAAGCTGTTTAAAATCAATTTTTATGCTATTTTTCTCGTAAAATAGCGATAATATTCCAACCGGACAATAGTGTATTCATTCAAAGAGGAAAAGAAAAAACAGCATGGTCGCGGGACGCGCATATCCAATCTCTTTGTCACCAGGCAGACCACTGACAAACTGTGCTAGTATACTCTGCCCAGAGACAGGAGATGCCTCAATCCGCTTTCTGAAGGCTTTAGAGAGCCAATGGAAGCCTTAGAAAGTGCTTCGTAACAGCTCAGATACTGTAGTTTCATTAGAGAACCAAAAGAAGAACTACAAATTCACAGACAGGCCACTTCCTGCTTGGAATCTTCTCAGGTTTTTGCCTGCCATATGAGTTCTGTTATACTCACAGACACCATTCAAACAGTTTTAGAAACTTCAGAGTATTTTCTATCCAAATCTACTAATAATATGCATATTCTCATTTTTGGTCAAGAGTAGTAACCAGTTTAAATCGGGTACGTTTTTTTCATCCGGACGTGAAAATACTGCCCCCTATCCACAATGAATCTGTCCCCATACCTGTATGTTACTACACAGTAATAACTGTAGTAGCATTGTATTAACATGTAGTTACATAACCACTTAGTAACTACAAGTGTTACCAAATACATTCTGCTACATGTTCTCCTTGTATCTGACAGCTGTACTGTCCTACTAACGACAGTATCAGGTATAAACGTTGTTCTGTGTCTAGCTACATTCACAACACTCTCAGCATGTAAATATACCCTTTTCACTCCAGCACCTTCGTATCCCCTCCCTCCTCAGACAATTGTGCTATTCACTCCATTCACAGCCAAACACACTGCCTGAACCGTGAACGTCTCTTGTTATAACTGCATCCCAAATAGCATCCTATGCCCTATATAGTGCACTACTTTTGACCGGGGAGATAGGGTACTATATAAGGAATAGGTTTCCATTTGGGACGCAGTCTAGAAGTCCCTTTAGCGCAGTGCTGGAGTGACTCTTGTTAGAGGGTCTCTCACTGAGCTCTAGGTCCACTCCATCTGAGTGGCTATCAACACCAATGAGACATTCGACAGGGAAGTGGAGGGGCCCCCATCTGTATCCATGTCTATTACACAGCTGGACTGCGTGCCAAATGGCACCCTATTCATATATACAGTGCACTAGCTTTGACCAGGGGCCCATAGGGTGCACTATATAATAGAATAGGGTGCCATTCAGGACGCAGTACTTGTCCTCCCTCTTCTCCTGGCACTCCAGAACAGATCACTATAGCAGCTCCTCCTCGCGCTGTCTAGCGACTATCTTGCTATCTCACAGTCTTGTGTCCTCCTGCCCGCTTCTCATTAGTGATTTGTAATGAGAGTGTGTGTTGCTCTCAGAGGCACTGACTCCGGTTAGCTTTTGCTTCGCCTCCCATGGATCTCTCAACCCCTCAATGTAGCATCCAGCTAATTGGATGGTGTTGATGTCAAACCGCTATTGCACTTTCTAAGCACATTGTTTGAGGTGTCGTGTGCTTTTCGTAATATATAAATGTTTTTACCATTATCAATGTTCAATGAGGGTGGGATTTCTCCTCCTATTTTCAAAATTTCTAAGTCTTCTTTCCCTTTTAGTAAACAGACCATTGTTATGTTACTGACTGGACAGTTTTAGAGTGAGTGATATACCACAGGATATCTGTGGCACTGGAGAAGCCCTGCACTGACACCATCTGTGCCATGCTCGGCCTAGCCAAGCGAGCCAAAGATCACATGAGCCACCAACGTCACTCCCCACTCCTTAACTACAGGAGCTAGCCAGACAGAGAGACAGACAGCGAGAGAGACAGCGAGAGAGACAGACAGACAGACAGACAGACAGACAGACAGACAGACAGACAGACAGACAGACAGACAGACAGACAGACAGAACATTACAGCATCACACCTCAGACTCCCGGGAGTCCTGAGAGAGAAAAGAGAAAATAAATAAATTTGCGATCAGCTCATAGTAAATGTTAAGAGATGATGTCACTAGCCATCAGGAAAAAGCCTCGTTGTCTCCACAGCTCTGGCCTAATCGCTCACGGCAGATCTGAGGCTCCCTCGGCTGAGCATGTCAGAGTCGCTGCCTTGATCTGTCCCACGATGCATCGTTTGTTCGTGACTGTCGACATGCCGCTGCCCTGATGTCTGTCCAGAACCCTGGCGCGGCAGGCTGAGTGGATCTAATGGATCTGCTGAGAGACAGCGGGGAAATAAGTATGACGTGGTTAGTCCATAGCACGCAAAGAAGCGGAGCAATAATGTCGGCCATTTTGTACCTTACAGTAGGGGTTCCCAAGCTTTTCCCCCCAGGGACCCCTATTTCACATATCTCACAGTTGGTACATTTCATGCCACCTCTCAAATCAAGTAAGGCCCAACGACTCTCCCAGGAAACTGTGAGGGGTTGGGAACCACTGCCGTTGAGAGACTGAGTCCACTATCTCCCCCTTGTTACATAATGCACTCCAGTCATTCATTTGGTATCTTAACAGTGACCACAAGTCTGAGGTGGTTCAACAGAATAGCACCTCAGCATTACAGATCCTCTGTCTACAAACCACGCTGTACAACTACCACTATCTCATTTTGGGTATACTTGATATCACTACACTATCAAGCATGGAATATACCTGACCCATGCTGTCTAAACGGTTCCACATGGTAATCCTCTCTTTACCACACTGTTCAACTACGTTTTGTTTTCTGGATGCATTCCAATATCACTGTACTGTTGTTGATGGAATAACCCTGACCTGTGTACTGTAAACCTCTGAGCCCACGGCTGAGGAGATATAATACGTGGTGGGCCTCTTTATGGACCCTGGTGTATAACATCACCCGGGAGAAACCAGTGACTTTGACAACCCTGGGTGTTGTTGCCACGTGTGTGTGTGAGGGGGTGGTGATGGTGGTGTGGCGGACAGGGGTGAAAGGTGGCGTCTCCTGCCCAGCAACGGTAGTGGTATTCTGGGACATCCCTGCCATGGCCCTCAGGGTCTCACTCCCACACACCCAGGATGCAATGTGTTTGGACTGTGGGTTCCAACCCACCCTAACGCCCATCGACAGCCAGCGTGGGCCATCACACAGAGGCCAAGGCTGCACCCTAAATGGCACCCTATTCCCTATATAGTGCACTACTTCCTTATATAGTGCGCTACATAGGGATCTGGTCAAAAGTAGTGCACTATGTAGAGAATAGGGTGTCATTTGGGACTCAACTCAACTGTAGCGTCAGTGGACATTGGCCAGCTCATAGAGTGGATTCAGGTGTTACAGGAGTATAAAGGGGTTTGCATACATAGGTTCGCTTGAAAATCGAGAAAAAACTATCAATATTACTGTTTGTCCCTCTTTAGATGCCATAGCCAGTACTCTTTCTCAAAATAGTCCAAATTAATCTAAGATGGCTCAAGAAATCTGTAATTAATTTAGACGTTTTTGCCAAGGTCTTAGTCGCGCAATTTTATATCTAACTGCAAACACCTGTCAAGACGTGCATGTAGGTGGCAGAGAAGTCAAGGCATGAGAAACAAGCTTGGTGGAACTGGAGTAGTTTAATAAAGTAAAACAAACTCCAAAAACCAAAGTACAATAAAAAAAGAAATATGGGTACCAAAACCCTGTAGCGCACCAAAAATGACAACACGCGCAAAACAACAAACAATCTCTGACAAGGACATGAGGGGAAACAAAGGGTTAAATACACAACATGATATGAATGGGATTGGAACCAGGTGTGTAGGAAGACAAGACAAAACCAATGGAAAATGAAAAATGGATCAATGATGGGTAGAAGACCGGTGACGTCGACCGCCGAGCACCGCCCGAACAAGGAGGGGCATTGACTTCGGCAGAAGTCGTGACAACACCTCATTGAAGAATCCCTACTGTTGACCAATCACAGACTTAGGGGCATAGACTTTGGCTACTGAACTTCGACGAGATTCAATAAAAAAAATGGTGTGCTCGACCAGCCGAAAAAAAACCCTGTCGAACGCTGCCGAACACCAAATTGAACAAAAACGTCATAACACGTGTCATAATATATAGTGCATTCAGAAAGTATTCAAACCCCTTCAATTTTCCAAATGTTATTACGTTACAGCCTTATTCTAAAATTGATTACATTCTCTCTCTCTCTCTCTCTCTCTCTCTCTCTCTCTCTCTCTCTCTCTCTCTCTCTCTCTCTCTCTCTCTCTCTCTCTCTCTCTCTCTCTCTGTCTGTCTCTCTGTGAAGGTAAGCATGTGTTTTCTCTTGTTCAGTACCTCAGATTGGTTAGGATATTCTTGGCTATAACTTAGAGAGACTAAATGAAAGAGAGAGAGAGACAAACTGAGCTATTTCCTTCCCTGGCAGTCTGTGATGTGTATGTTTCACAAGAAGTCTCTGAGAAGACTTGGCTTATAAGGTCAAAAATCCAGCAACTCAGTATTTATAGCCTTGCCCCATCTAGAGTTAACGACAAGAATGGACAAATCCAAGGACTGGATTCTTTCCGAGAAGCCCAGAATTCCTTTTGGAAGTTATCATGGGTAAAACAACTCTATGAGCAGATTTTGTCAGATGCGGTTTCGCAGTGTGACTGTGAATACATCCCCCTCATCCCCAATTCCTCTTCCCCCTTAATTCTCTCAATATCCTCATCCCCCCATTCCTCACCCCTTCCCCCAGCCCACATATTATCCAAGCCTGTAGCTGGGACTGTGGCCGTGTACTGTTCCTCCTGCCTACATATTATCCAAGCCTGTAGCTGGGACTGTGGCTGTATACTGTTCCTCCTGTCTAAATATTATCCAAGCCTGTAGCTGGGACTGTGGCTGTATACGGTTCCTCCTGCCTACATATTATCCAAGCCTGTAGCTGGGACTGTGGCTGTATACTGTTCCTCCTGCCTACATATTTTCCAAGCCTGTAGCTGGGACTGTGGCCGTGTACTGTTCCTCCTGCCTACATATTATCCAAGCCTGTAGCTGGGACTGTGGCTGTGGCTGTATAGTGTTCCTCCTGCCTACATATTATCCAAGCCTGTAGCTGGGACTGTGGCTGTATACTGTTCCTCCTGCCTACATATTATCCAAGCCTGTAGCTGGGACTGTGGCTGTATAGTGTTCCTCCTGCCTACATATTATCCAAGCCTGTAGCTGGGACTGTGGCTGTATACTGTTCCTCCTGCCTACATATTATCCAAGCCTGTAGCTGGGACTGTGGCTGTATACTGTTCCTCCTGCCTACATATTATCCAAGCCTGTAGCTGGGACTGTGGCTGTATAGTGTTCCTCCTGCCTACATATTATCCAAGCCTGTAGCTGGGACTGTGGCTGTGTACTGTTCCTCCTGCCTACATATTATACAACACAATACATATCTACAATCCAAGCTTGATGCCCTCAATCTCACACAAATTATTAATGAACCCACCAGATACAACCCCAAAGCCGCAAACACTGGCACCCTCATAGATATCATCCTAACCAACGTGCCCTCTAAATACACCTCTGCTGTTTTCAACCAAGATCTCAGCGATCACTGCCTCATTGCCTGCACCCGTAATGGGTCAGCGGTCAAACGACCTCCACTCATCACTGTCAAACGCTCCCTGAAACATTTCAACGAGCAAGCCTTTCTGATCGACCTGGCCCTGGTATCCTGGAAGGATATTGACCTCATCCCGTCAGTAGAGGATGCCTGGTTATTTTTTTTAAATGCCTTCCTCTCCATCTTAAATAAGCATGCCCCTTTCAAGAAATTTAGAACCAGGAACAGATATAGCCCTTGGTTCTCCCCAGACCTGACTGCCCTTAACCAACACAAAAATATCCTGTGGCGTTCTGCATTAGCATCGAACTGCCCCCGCGATATGCAACTTTTTAGGGAAGTTAGAAACCAATACACACAGGCAGTTAGAAACGCCAAGGCTAGCTTTTTTAAACAGAAATTTGCTTCGTGCAACTCCAACTCTAAAAAGTTCTGGGACATTGTAAAGTCCATGGAGAATAAGAACACCTCCTCCCAACTGCCCACTGCACTGAGGATAGGAAACTCTGTCACCACCGATAAGCCCACTATAATTGAGAATTTCAATAAGCATTTTTCTACGGCTGGCCATGCTTTCCACCTAACTACCCCTACTGCATTCAACAGCACTGCACCCCCCACAGCTACTCTCCCAAGCCTCCCCCATTTCTCCTTCTCCCAAATCCATTCAGCTGATGTTCTGAAAGAGCTGCAAAATCTGGACCCCTACAAATCAGCTGGGCTTGACAATCTGGACCCTTTCTTTCTAAAATGATCTGCCGAAATTATTGCAACCCCTATTACTAGCCTGTTCAACCTCTCTTTCGTGTCGTCTGAGATTCCCATAGATTGGAAAGCAGCTGCTGTTATCCCCCTCTTCAAAGGAGGTGACACTCTTGACCCAAATTGCTACAGACCTATATCCATCCTACCCTGCCTTTCTAAGGTCTTCGAAAGCCAAGTCAACAAACAGATTACCGACTACTTTGAATCCCACCGCACCCTCTCCGCTATGCAATCTGGTTTCAGAGCTGGTCATGGGTGCACCTCAGCCACGCTCAAGGTCCTAAACGACATCGTAACCGCCATCGATAAGAAACAATACTGTGCTGCCGTATTCATTGACCTGGCCAAAGCTTTTGACTCTGTTAATCACCACATCCTCATCGGCAGACTCAGTAGCCTTGGTTTCTCAAACGATTGCGTCGCCTGGTTCACCAACTACTTCTCTGACAGAGTTCAGTGTGTCAAATCGGAGGGCCTACTGTCTGGACCTCTGGCAGTCTCTATGGGGGTACCACAGGGTTCAATTCTTGGGCCAACTCTTTTCTCTGTATACATAAATGATGTCGCTCTTGCTGCTGGTGAATCTCTGATCCACCTCTACGCAGACGACACCATTCTGTATACTTCTGGCCCTTCTTTGGACACTGTGTTAACTACCCTCCAGACGAGCTTCAATGCCATTCAACTCTCCTTCCGTGGTCTCCAACTGCTCCTAAACACAAGTAAAACTAAATGCATGCTCTTCAACCGATCGCTGCCTGCACCTGCCCGCCCGTCCAGCATAACTTCTCTGGACGGTTCTAACTTAGAATTTGTGGACAACTACAAATACCTAGGTGTCTGGTTAGACTGTAAACTCTCCTTCCAGACTCACATCAATCATCTCCAATCCAAAGTGAAATCTAGAATTGGCTTCCTATTTCGCAACAAAGCATCCTTCACTCATGCTGCCAAACATACCCTCGTAAAACTGACCATCCTACCAATCCTCGACTTCGGCGATGTCATTTACAAAATAGCCTCCAATACCCTACTCAACAAGCTGGATGCAGTCTATCACAGTGCCATCCGTTTTGTCACCAAAGCCCCATATACTACCCACCACTGCGACCTGTACGCTCTCGTTGGCTGGCCTTCGCTTCATAATCGTCGCCAAACACATTGGCTCCAGGTCATCTACAAGACCCTGCTAGGTAAAGTCCCCCCTTATCTCCGCTCACTGGTCACCATAGCAGCACCCACCTGTAGCACGCGCTCCAGCAGGTATATCTCTCTGGTCACCCCTAAAGCCAACTCCTCCTTTGGTCGTCTCTCCTTCCAGTTCTCTGCTGCCAATGACTGGAACGAACTACAAAAATCTCTGAAACTGGAAACACTTATCTCCCTCACTAGCTTTAAGCACCAGCTGTCAGAGCAAGCTCACAGATCACTGCACCTGTACATAGCCCATATATAATTTAGCCCAAACTACTACCTCTTCCCCTACTGTATTTATTTATTTTGCTCCTTTGCACCATATTATTTACATTTTAACTTTGAACTTTCTTCAAACTACAAATCTACCATTCCAGTGTTTTTCTTGCTTTACTTTATTTACATGGCATTTTTTTTGCCTTTACCTCCCTTATCTCACATCATTTGCTCACATTGTATATAGTCTTATTTTTTTTCTACTGCATCATTGATTGTATGTTGTTTTACTCCATGTGTAACTCTGTGTTGTTGTATGTTGTCGAACTGCTTTGCTTTATCTTGGCCAGGTCGCAATTGTAAATGAGAACTTGTTCTCAACTTGCCTACCTGGTTAAATAAAGGTGAAATAAAATAAATAAATAAAATATTATCCAAGCCTGTAGCTGAGACTGTGGCTGTATAGTGTTCCTCCTGCCTACATATTATCCAAGCCTGTAGCTGGGACTGTGGCTGTATAGTGTTCCTCCTGCCTACATATTATCCAAGCCTGTAGCTGGGACTGTGGCTGTATAGTGTTCCTCCTGTCTACATAGTGTCATCAGGGAGGTTTCTGGAATGGAAGGTCTCTGAAATGGAAGGTCTCTGGCCCCACGAGAATCACTAGCGCCCAAGCAAAGGTCCCGTTTTATAGTCCTCTCTCCTAACCCTTCCAAATAGAGGTGATTATGGCCTGTGGAGTCCAATGCCACGGTGAACTACCACAGTGGCATTGTGTTACACTTAACCCAGTGCTCTCATAATATTGGGACTGTGTAAAGATGCATCTGCAAAAATCAACTAGTATTCTGAGGACTAAGATGTCTTATTTTAAATACATTTAACATGTTCCCCCCAAACTGTCATTACTGAAATGCATCCAGATTAAATTATTTTTATACAATTTAACTTTAGAAAAACCTAACTTCTTTGAATGCAACACAAAGTATGTTGCTGTAGTTTGTCCATAAATCATAAAAATTGTATACTCGTTGAAGTTTACATTAAACTATAATATTTATTACGTACAAACACAGTGTCTGTGGACACGTCTCATTACCGTAACACTTTATCAAGTTCCTGTAAAAACTCCAATGAGTTTTTAAATAAACTTTTATTCACCCATGATGCATCATCTAGAGGAGAAGTAGAGGTTTAGTTCATTTATTTGCTTAAATGCCTTCAAAATGAGGTTCTGATTCTCCAACACTCCCTTTACCCCACTTGGCCTTCTCATTACCGAAACGACTAAAAAGCTCAAATTGGGGAAAAAGTCAAATTGAATTGTATTATAATTTTATAATTTCATTTAAAATATTTGTAATTTCTGTGTAATGTTTTAATCAGGCCTTTTCATTAGGGGAGCAATGTTAAAAAATATTAGAACTTGATTTGTTTAACTTTTTTGGACTGTTTTGGTATTTTGTGGCAATTGTAGTAAAATGCATCAAATCGGATGAAAAAACATCATAATAATTATGAAATAGCTAAATACAGATCCTAATCTCAGTGATCCAAGAGGAAAGTTTGTGAAAATGACACATGAGAATTTGTTGGTCAAATGTCTGTTTCGTGAGAATGACCCAATAGCAACGCTGCACCGTTTGTCACTGTGACAAGGCCATTACAGCCCCGGTCTGTCACCCTCCGGCCGTACATCCTATCCAACTCCAACCAGGAGTCATATAGTTGCTCATTGATATATCCTGGCATCGGCAGTGCCACAGCCCCAGCCCCGTGGAGACGAGTGAGCAGGAGACCATTGTTGACACATCTTTGACTTCTTAACAGTATTATATTATAATAATATAATACATTATTATTTATTATATTAGTATTTAATTATATTTAATTATATTAGTTATTATATTAATTACTCATTATATGAATTATTATATTAGTATTATATTATAGTATTATATTCTTAACAGCATTATAGTCACGGATATTTAGGGCAGGAGGAAGGAGCAGAGTCAAATGCAGGATACTATTGTCCGGTAGGCCGAAGTTTGACACCCAACACACTAGGTGAATCAAAAGCACAGGGATCGCACAAAAACCCAAAAAGGGAAACAGGTAATCCAATAAAGAGGAAAAATACGCACGGGGCACAGCCCGGCTAGAATCAATACTCCAATATATAAACGCTGGAGAAAAACCACAACGTACAACACCACTGCCCGCTGACAAACAAATAATCCCGCACAAAACACAAACCCAAAGGAACAAACTAAATACCCCCCCCCCCCCCCCCCCCCCCCACTAATGACAAAAAAGGAAACAGGTGCGGACCTAGACAGACAAAACACAACGAACACAGAAACATAGATCGGTGGCAGCTAGTAGACCGGCGACGACAACCGCCGAGCGCCGCCCGGCCGAGGAGGGGCACCATTTTCTGTGGATACTGTGACAATTATAGCCTTGGTTTGTATATCATTGAGAGAGGAGGGATTAGGCCTACACTAAAGGGGGTTTGTTAAATGATGACTTCAAGGAGTCCAAGGGAACTTTCTCCTCCCTCACTGCGTTCTAATGGCAAACGGTGCCAACCTACACAGGAAACCGTTCTCAGAAAGGGGGATGCTTCTTTTCAATAGTTAACGGTTTCATTCTGGGAATCCTTGTCTGCTGGCCAACTTCTATATTTTCCCTATGGCTTGGCACCGACTTCAGTCGGCACTGTTTTATAACAGTGTTTTTTATATGTATTTAACAGGGAAGACGAATCAATAGCCATTAAACCAGAGGGCAAGTGTTTAAGTGCTCGGGGAAATGTTAACACTACACGCTTAGAATGACTCAAAGTGGCTCGGTGTGTACTCTTCAGTCTAGTCAAACGCAACCCTGAACAGGGGCCAAGTCTCACTAAACGCTGAGGATAAAGCAGGAAAATGACATGTAGCTATTACCTCAAACACGTATGGACGCATTTTCTCGCTGTAAATGAGGGAGAAGGGGGATGAGCTGTCACCCAGAATAAACCAGAAGACCAAGATGATTACCCATCAATGGGATCACTTTTTATTTGAGACCGATGCTGTCAGCCGCACTCCGCCCCGTAATGATGAAGTAATGTATTCCACAGTGAGAGGATGGGAGAGGAGCGAGTCAGGAAATCTGAACTTGTTCCATGTGTTCCTGGATTACCTGTGTGTGTTTGCTGTTTCCCAGAGCTCCTCAGTCTCACCTAATTGTGCAGTTAGGTCCATCCCAGGGCAAGTGATGAGAATGGAGCACCCTCTCACTTGTGGAAACTGGAGGTGATCTGTCAGAACAGGTAGAACACACACACACACACACACACACACACACACACACACACACATTTTGACCCCATCACTGAAAGACTCTCTGAAAGACTCTACAATGTCCACAAGCCGTGTAAGACGTGTAATAATGATGTTATTTTCCACAAGGAAGATCATCCAAAACTATTGCCTGATGATCTTGTGAACTTCCCAATACCTTTCTGATGCATTTCAGTCACTTCAAACCATATTTCCTTCAGATTGAAATACCGTCCGACTGATTTCTAATAGACTGTCATAGCCTCAATTAAAAAGTTAACATTGGCCGTTGATTGGCCGTTTCTTTACATGTTGGAGTTTTTTGATACCAAAAAAGTTTGGGAACCCCCACCTGTCCTATGTGACTTTGACTGTGCCACATTTGACCTTGACCTACATTTTCATATAATTGAATACATTTTACATCATTGTAAAATGGAGCTTGATGATTCTAAAGGCAGCATTGTGATATTATAGAGTTTTTGCTCTGATGGTTTTGAAGCATTGAGAGTGATCACAGAGGTATGCATTGGTATGCTGTGTGACTGTGTGACAGAAATCATTTCCTAATGGATACAAATAAAGGCATCATCATCTTCGTCACCATCATCATTACCATCCTCATCATCATCATCAACAGCACCCCCTGACCCTTAGTACTCCAGGCCTCCACCCCCCGACCCTTAATACTCCACCAGGCCTCCACCCCACCCATCCTCTGACCCTTGGTACTCCAGGCCTCCACCCCACCACCCCTCTGACCCTTAGTACTCCAGGCCTCCACCCCCCGACCCTTAATACTCCACCAGGCCTCCACCCCACCCATCCTCTGACCCTTGGTACTCCAGGCCTCCACCCCACCACCCCTCTGAACCTTAGTACTCCAGACCTCCCCCCACCCCCCCTCTGAACCTTAGTACTCCAGACCTCCCCCCACCCCCCCTGACCCTTAGTACTCCAGACCTCCCCCCACCCCCTGACCCTTAGTACTCCAGACCTCCCCCCCCGACCCTTGGTTCTCCAGACCTCCTAATCCCCCCCCCCCCCCGACCCTTAGTACTCCAGACCTCCACACTCCCCCCCGCCCCTTGGTACTCCAGGCCTCCACCCCAACCCCCCTCTGAACCTTAGTACTCCAAACCTCCCCCCACCCCCCCTCTGAACCTTAGTACTCCAAACCTCCCCCCACCCCCCTCTGAACCTTAGTACTCCAGACCTCCACCCCCCTGACCCTTAGTACTCCAGACCTCCCCCCACCCCCCCTCTGAACCTTAGTACTCCAGACCTCCTAATCCCCCCCCCCCCGACCCTTAGTACTCCAGACCTCCACACTCCCCCCCCTCTGAACCTTAGTACCCCCGGCTTCCACCCCACCCCCCTCTGAACCTTAGTACCCCAGACCTCCCCCCACCCCCCTGACCCTTGGTACTCCAGACCTCCACTCCCCCCTGACCCTTGGTACTCCAGACCTCCTAATCCCCCCCCCTCTGACCCTTAGTACCCCAGGCCTCCACCCCACCCCCCTCTGACCCTTAGTACACCAGGCCTCCACCCCACCCATCCTCTGACCCTTAGTACCCCAGGCCTCCACCCCACCCATCCTCTGACCCTTAGTACCCCAGGCCTCCA